>NW_027591562.1:0-37500 GCF_964213995.1 Mustelus asterias | reverse complement strand
GTGTGTGTGAGAGAGAGTGTGTGAGAGAGTGTGTGTGTGTGTGAGAGAGTGTGAGAGAGTGTGTGTGTTGGAGAGTGTGTGTGGGAGAGAGAGTGTGTGAAAGAGTGTGTGTGTGTAAGAGAGTGTGTGAGAGTGTGTGAGAGAGTGTGTGAATGTGTGTGTGAGAGAGAGTGTGTGAGAGAGTGTGTGTGTGTGTGAGAGAGTGTGTGTGTGTGAGAGAGTGTGAGAGAGTGTGTGTGTTGGAGAGTGTGTGTGGGAGAGAGAGTGTGTGAAAGAGTGTGTGTGTGTAAGAGAGTGTGTGAGAGTGTGTGAGAGAGTGTGTGAATGTGTGTGAGAGAGAGTGTGTGAGAGAGTGTGTGTGTGAGAGAGTGTGTGTGTGTGTGTGAGAGAGTGAGTGTGTGTGCGAGAGAGAGAGAGTGTGAGTGTGTGTGAGAGCGTGTGAGGGAGTATTTATGTGTGTGTTGATGAGAGTGTGTTAAGGCGAGTGTTTCCGAGAGAGTGAATGTGTGTGTGAGATGTGTGTGTGTTTGAGTGTGTGTGTGTAAGTGTGTAATAGGGAGTGAGTGTACAAAGTGAGTAAGTGTATAAGAGTGAGTGAGTGCGGGCGGGAGAGGGCATGAGTGTTAAGTTTCAGTTTATCTACTAGTGTGACAAGTAGGGTTACATTAACACTGCAATGAAGTTACTGTGAGAATCCCCCAGTTGCCCACACTCCGGAGCCTGTTCGGGTTACACTGAGGGAGAATTTAGCACGGCCAATGCACCCTAACCAGCACATCTTTCAGACTGTGGGAGGAAACCGGAGCACCCGGAGGAAACCCACGCAGACACGGGGAGAACGTGCAGACTCCGCACAGACAGTGACCCAAGCCGGGAATCGAACCCGGGTCCCTGGCACTGTGAGGCAGCAGTGCGAACCACCGGTGATAAGGGGGAGAGTTAACAGAAAGCAGCTGGTGAGAATATACTGGCCGCTTTTAATTTAATCCAAATTAATGAATTAGAAACTTTTAACCTAAGGAATTGACATCCGAGGATTTCAGTTTAAAATCCCATTGAACCTCCCTGTATAATAATGGGATGTTTTTGCCTGTATTTAGTAATTAGTGACTTCATATCTCACAGGGAGATTAATAAAACTTTTTTCCAATTGATAGGGACAGCTCAATGGACAAAACTGGTGTGAGAAAGGGGCAAATCCTTTGAAAATGGAGGCAGAGAGGAGGCTTTGTTCAACTCCCATTCTTTCCCTGTCTTCAGCAGGCTGGGCAGGAAGTGTGAGCAGAGAGGGGGGGATAGACAGACACACACTGACACAATCCCCCCAATACACTCACTCACACATCCCCATTCCCCCTCCACTCGCTGGGTTGTGGGGAGCGGCTGCAAGGATTTTCAGGGCTGCTGTGGGGGGGTCAGGGGGTGTTTGAAATGGACGAACACGACCAACAGGGGAAAAGAAATAAAGTTTGAAACTAAACTAAAGAAACTAAAGACAGGAACTTGCAGAATCCATTGCCTCCCTGCATTAACATATCAAGAGTCAGTCTGACATTGCCACAAACTCCTCTGGGGTGAGAGGGGGAGGGGGGGTGAATTAGCATCTCAATAGAGAGACAGACATTGTAAACATGTCAGAGACTCAGGGTGGGGTTTGCATCCAGCACACTCAGGATAAATGTGAATCTGAGAGCCTTCAGTCCCCACACCAATAATCCCCCTGCACTGAAAACATTCCCACTCTGATTCAGTGTGTGTGTGTGTCAGTGTGTGTGTCAATCTGCTTTTTGACCTGTGCTTTGCTTGTGTGGACATGATGCTGAATGGACTTGAATGGAAATGCTGGACTCCTCGCTGTGATATGTTGTGTGTCTTATTGTTAAAATGGCCGTGTCTCTTTTTCTCTCTCTTTTTAACCAATTTTTATCTCTTTTTCTCCTGAGGAATTTTGAAAACTGGGGATGTGTCGAGGATCCAAAGGACGGGAATGTTTGTGACCAGGATGAAGGAGAGGAGCTTCTTCCAGAGGGAGGGCTGACTGAGGCCTGTTGCTCAGGCTTCACCCTGAGTGAGTTGTGTCTGTTTATTAACCTGATCCAGATTTAATGTTTCATATCAGAGGGAGCGAGATCTGAATGAGAGTGGAATAGAGAGAGAGAGAGAAACACACAGGGAGGGAACTGTCTCATAGAATCATAGAAACCCTACAGTACAGAAAGAGGCCATTCGGCCCATCGAGTCTGCACCGACCACAATCTCACCCAGGCCCTACCCCCATATCCCTACATATTTACCCACTAGTCCCTCTAACCTAGGCATCTCAGGACACTAAGGGCAATGTTTAGCATGGCCAATCAACCTAACCCGCACATCTTTGGACTGTGGGAGGAAACCGGAGCACCCGGAGGAAACCCATGCAGACACGAGGAGAATGTGCAAACTCCACACAGACAGTGACCCAAGCCGGGAATCGAACCCAGGTCCCTGGAGCTGTGAAGCAGCAGTGCTAACCACTGTGCTACCGTGCCACCCTAACTCTTTAGTCTCTGCTTTACAACTGACTTGTTGTGTTTGGGTGTTACTGAGAGATTGTGTCACTGAGAGGAGATCCTGGGTTTTTGCTGTGCTATTTAATTTAAATATTTTCTTGTATTTTAATTATTTTCTCTCTCTTTCCCCAAGAATTAATATTTAGATTTTACTGAGAGATTGTGTAACTGAGAAGGGGGAATCCTGGCCTCTTGTGCTATTTAATTTAAAGAATTCTTGTATTTTAATTAATTATTTTCTCTGTTCCCCAGGGATTTGAATTTTGAAGACTGCAACATGACTCGGAATCCTTGGACAAGGGGCTTTTCTCCAGAGGAGGATGGATGGACTGAGGCCTGTTCTATAGGCCGCATGTGACTTGTTGTCTCTTTATTACCCTGATCCAGGTTTAATTTTAATCTCGCTTCCTCGGACGAACCAGTTCTCGTTCGATTGTGGGGTGGGCTGGAGTTTAAAACCCTGGGGTTAAAATATCCCGGCTTTGCAATTAGTCACAAACAGGTTAACCCTTTGCTGGGTGGCAAAGAGTAAATTAAATATCTGTAATATGAAACTGTCTAAAAGTTAGTTTTAAATCCAAGATAACAGGGATGGGAGACAGAGCGCTGTTCCTAATTGTTGAATAAAATTCATAGAGGCCTTTATAATTCAGTTTTCAGATGTTCAGACTTTCATTGTGTCCTCTCTGCAGCTTTTCCCCCATTCTGTCTATTTCTCTCACTCTTTCTCTCCCTGTCCTTCCTCTATCTGTCTCTCTTTTTTATTCCCTCCCTCTCCCTCCCTCTTTTTCGCAGGAAGTCATATTTTGTTGGACAATCTCTCAGTAAAATCTGAGAAAGGGGAATCCTGGGCTCTTGTGCGATTTAATTTAAACATTTTCTGGTATTTTAATATATTTCTCTCTCTTTTACCCAAGAATTAATGTTTAGATTTTACTGAGAGATTGTGTAACTGAGAAAGGGGAATCCTGGGCTCTTGTGGATTAAATTTAAACATTTTCTTGTATTTAAATTAATTATATTCGATCTCTTCCCAAGGAATTCATATTTAGTTAGACAATCTCTCAGTGAAATCTTAGAAGGGGGAATCCTGGGCTCTTGTGCTATTTAATTTAAACATTTTCTTGTACTTTAATTAATTATTTTCTCTTCTCCCCAGGAATTTGAATTTTGAAGACTGCAACATGACTCGGAATCCTTGGACAAGGGGCTTTTCTCCAGAGGAGGATGGATGGACTGAGGCCTGTTCTATAGGCCGCATGTGAGTTGTCGTCTCTTTATTACCCTGATCCAGGTTTAATTTTAATCTCGCTTCCTCGGATGAACCAGTTCTGGTTCGATTGTGGGGTGTGGGGGGGCTGGAGTTTGAAACTCTGGGGTTAAAATATCCCGGCTTTGCAATTAGTTACAAACACATTAACCCTTAGGTGGGTGGCAAAGAGTAAATTAAATGTCTGTGATATGAAACTGTCTCAATTTGTTTTAAATCCAAGGTAACAGGGACGGGTGACAGACCGCTGCTCCTAATTGTTGAATAAAATTCACAGAGGCCTTTACAATTCAGTTTTCAGAAGTTCAGAATTTCATTTCGTCCTCTCTGCAGCTTTTCCCCCATTCTGTCTATTTCCTCTCTGCTTTCTCTCTCTCCATTCCTTTCCTTCCTCTATCTGTCTCTCTTTTTTATTCCCTCTCTCTCCCTCTTTTTCCCAGGAAATAATATTTTGTTGGACAATCTCTCAGTAAAATCTGAGAAAGGGGAATCCTGGGCTCTTGTGCGATTTAATTTAAACATTTTCTGGTATTTTAATATATTTCTCTCTCTTTTACCCAAGAATTAATATTTAGATTTTACTGAGAGATTGTGTAACTGAGAAAGGGGAATCCTGGGCTCTTGTGGATTCAATTTAAACATTTTCTTGTATTTAAATTAATTATATTCTATCTCTTCCCAAGGAATTCATATTTAGTTAGACAATCTCTCAGTGAAATCTTAGAAGGGGGAATCCTGGGCTCTTGTGCTATTTAATTTAAACATTTTCTTGTACTTTAATTAATTATTTTCTCTTCTCCCCAGGAATTTGAATTTTGAAGACTGCAACATGACTCGGAATCCTTGGACAAGGGGCTTTTCTCCAGAGGAGGATGGATGGACTGAGGCCTGTTCTATAGGCTGCAAGTGAGTTGTCGTCTCTTTATTACCCTGATCCAGGTTTAAATTTAATCTCGCTTCCTCGGATGAACCAGTTCTGGTTCGATTGTGGGATGTGTGGGGGGCTGGAGTTTAAAATGCTGGGGTTAAAATATCCCGGCTTTGCAATTAGTCACAAACACGTTAACCCTTTGGTGGGTGGCAGAGTAAATTATGTATGAAACTGTCTATAAGTTTGTTTTAAATCTAAAATAACAGGGGTCGGAGACAGAGCAATGAACCTAATTGTTGAATAAAATTCACAGAGGCCTTTACAATTCAGTTTACAGATGTTCAGATTTTCATTTCATCCTCTCCACAGCTTTTCCCCCATTCTGTCTATTTCTGTCTGCTTTTCTCTCCATTTCCTTCCGCTATCTGCCTCTCTTTATTCTCTCTCTCTCCCTCTTTTTCCCAGGAATTAATATTTAGTTGGACAATCTCTCAGTAAAACCTGGAAAGGGGCAATCCTGGGATTTTGTGCTGTGTAATTTTCATTCTGGGTGTCCCGGGGGGTTTGATTTCACTGTCTCAGCCCCTCTCTGCCTCACTCTCTCTCTGTATAAACTTTTCCCAAATTACAAAACACTCAACACAGCTGACTGCACCTTGTGGGATCTTGCTGGGGATTTTGTTTTAAAAAGGGTGTTTTCTCAGAGGCAGTTTAAACCTTTCAGGGGACTGTGGGGAAGTCTCCAGACTTGGGACAACACACACACAGGGTTGGGGGCTGGGGGTGGCGGGCGGGGGGGAGGTGGGCAGTCAGGTATACTGGTATTCTGGGAGACTGATATTCCCAACAAGGGCCAGAGGTCTCAGTGCTGAAACATATTAAACTGTTCAAACAGAGGCAGGCAGAAAGCCATGAGGCTTCAGAGCTCCCTGTAGATGCAAAGGTAACTCCCATTGCCAAAAAGTAGCCACATGTGAAGTGGAAACACCTTCCCTCAGCTTGTTACACACTGACCTTTCCACAAACCCAACATGTTTACAAACACTCGCTGCAGTTTCTGCAAACTTTGTATCAAACTGCCTCCCATTCTGCTCAATACTGACCCCCTCTCAACCTGGCACTGAACTAGTGTCTGAATTGAGACAGAGACACACAGACAGAGTTTTTAAAGCTGAAAGTTTTAAAGTTTATATATTAGTGTCACAAGTAAGGCTTACATTAACACTGCAATGAAGTTACTGAGAGAGACAGAGAGAGGCAGAGACACACAGAGACAGAGACATAGATAAAGAGACAGAAAGAGACAGAGAGATAAAGAGACAGAGAGGATGTTTAAAGTTTGTTTATTCCTGTCACAAGTAAGGCTTACATTAACACTGCAATGAAGTTACTGAGAGAGACAGAGAGAGGCAGAGACACACAGAGACAGAGACATAGATAAAGAGACAGAAAGAGACAGAGAGATAAAGAGACAGAGAGGATGTTTAAAGTTTGTTTATTCCTGTCACAAGTAAGGCTCACATTAACGCTGCAGTTACTGAGAGAGACAGAAAGAGAGAGTTTTTAAAGTTGAAAGATTTAAAGTTTATTTATTAGTGTCACAAGGCTTACATTAACACTGCAATGAAGTTAGTGAGAAAGACAGAGATAGAGGGAGCATCCAGAGTGGGTTCAGTAACACATTTATTGATCAGATATCTCTCTCTGTGACCCTTTAGCGATGAGATATTCAGCCAGGATGGTTTCACTGACCCTCTTCAGCAGGCAGATATTCCCAAATCCAGCCTAGGTCTCAGACACACACACACCACTCACACATTCCCTCTGCTCTGTCCAAGGGAATATTGTAATCCAGGAATTTCTATTTTATATTTACAGGGTGAGGGGGGGGGAGAAACTCAACTCAAAAATCCTGCAGTCTCTCCAAGCTGCTTTTAAATTTCAATTCAAACCCTGGGCCACATGGGAAGCTGCAGAGATTGGGAAACTTACCAAACCCAGTTTGTGTGTGAGAGTGTCTGCAGCTTTTGTGTCTCTGAACTTGCGAGGGTGCCAGGGAGAGAATGTCACTGTCTTCACCTCTCTCTCTGCCTCTCTGTATAAAAAAATCACCAAATTAAACCACACTCAATAATGCGACCATACACAATTAATTATCAAATATCTGTCTCTCTCGCTTTATCTCTGTCTCTCCCCGTCTCTCTCTCTCCCTGTTCTCTCTCTCCCTGTCTCTTCTCGAGCAGAAACAGGTGGAGACAGAGAGGCAGGGAGAGAGAGGAAGAGGGAGGGATGGAAACAGCTGGAGTTGTGGGTTAGATGCAGGGGGAGAGACACAGGCTGTTAGAGGGAGGGGGGGTTTCAGTGAGGGACAGGGTCTCCAGTTTAATTCTGAGGGTCCTGAGAGAGGGATTTCACTGTCTCAGCCCCTCTCTGGCTCCCTCACTCTGTATAAACAATTCCCAAATTTAAAAAACGCTCAACACAGCTGACTGCACTTTGTGGGATCTTGCTGTGCACCACAGTGATTTTAGTTTTAAAAAGGGTTACTTTTAAGAGGGAGTTCCGGCCTTTCTGGAGATTTGGGATGATGCAGACACACACACACACACACACACAGGGTAGTGAGTGGGGAAGGGGGCTCACAGCAGGCGAGAGAGTGGGGGGTGGGAGGACTGTGTCCCATCTGATTCAGGTTCACATTGCTGCTGCTGCTGTGGGATCTTGCTGTGCACACACTGGGCCTGTGGCCTTTGGCTGCACTGCAACAGCGACCGCACTTTTTATTTTCAAACAAAATCTGGCCCAGGGACCGCAAAGTGGGTTCAAGGAAAAAGCTTGAAAAGGGGTCGGGTAAATTCAAGCACTTTAATCGCCGAGGCATCGTAGGCTCTGGAGCAAGTGCTGGGGAATGGGAGGAGGATAGATTGGGATTTGATGGCCAGCATGGAGCTGGTGGGCCGAAGGGCCTGTTTCTGTGCTGTGTGACTCCAGATTCTTTTCTCTCTCTCTTTTCCCAGGAATTTCTATTTGGATGGGGGTGGGTATAGAATTTCCCTGTCTCTGTCTCTCCAGCGTTCTTACCAATCCCAGCACCCCTCCCCTCTCTCTCTCTCCCCAGACATTCCTGTCCATATTTCATCTTTCAATAAAATGTTTAAGAAAACACCAATGTGAATTGTTGTCAATTTAATTTGGGAAGAGAGAGAGAGAGAGAGAGGAGTGGATCCCATTTCCCACACACTCTCCTGCAGTCCTCACCCACAACATTTATTTAATCTGGCCCTCACCAGGTTGTGTGTGTGGGATCTTGCTGTGCACACAGGTGGGTCTGGCTCCCTATTCCTCGCACTGTGACCGTGAGCAGAACTTTAAACAGGAAAGATGTTGGGGAGGCGGAGGAGGCAGAGAGAGAGACAGAGAAATGGAGGGAGAGCTAAACAGAGAGGGTGTGGGGGGGAGGGGTGTGAGAGGGTCTCAGGAGGGGCAGGGGGAAAGAGACACAGAGTCTGGGGCTGCCCTCCTCCATCGTGGGACTGGCAGTGGGATCTTGCTGTGCAGAATTACCTTCATTGTCATTTGAATCATTCATTCATTGACTAAGGGAGGGTGGGGGTGTGATTGTGGGATTATAAATATTGTTACCACGCTGAGGTGATGTTTCCCTCTGCGCTATTTTGTAACCCCCCCAAAGAGATACACCTTGCCTCGTAATCTTAAGTGTGTGTGAGACAGGAGGAAGCTACTGGTTTTAGACAGATGTGCAGAAGGAGGTCATTCGGCCCATCTAGTCTGTACCGACCACAATCCCAACCAGGCCCTATTCCCATGACCCCACACTTTTAACCTGCTAATCCCCCTGACACTAGGGTCAATTTAACACGGCCAATCCACCGAACCCGCACAGCTTTGTGCTGTCGGAGGAATTGGTAAATTAAAGCAGGATCTGACACTCTCTGTATCAGGAACAACTAACAGGTCTTTAATTTAGACTGGGTGACAACCTTATTAAAACAATGAACAAACTGAATAAACTCCCCAGTAGAATGCTGTTCCAATGACAAGACTCACTCAGGAATAATGAAATAAATCATTACAGAATAGAGTCACTCTCAAATAATATAACACCAGGCGTCTGTTGGAAGTGTGAACTTTCTTCTGCTGCTTGGGTCTGGAATACTTTCTGAGTTGGTTTCTGCTTCTATTTAGATGGTGATGTGATGAAGCTGTATATATTACTGCAGGATTCAGTATCAGACTCTCCCTCCTTCAATCTAAAGAGGCAGCAAGGTCGCTCCCTCCCCGTTATTTCCCCCTGTCCCGGGTTTAAATACCCAGAATTTCCTCACAGTATTCCTGCAATTTGAGTGGTTTGAGGCTGTCACCAACGCTCCAATTTGAATGCAATTGGTTGTGTGTGTTTGAGAGCTTGTTTTAAAATCATTGACCCAATTCAAAGCCTGTTTTGCTCTGCTGGGACTCTGGCTGCTGCTTTGGACACAAATGTTGTAAAGTTGTCTTCTGCAGCCCTGCTTTCTGCAGTTTAAAATCCCCAGCACAAAGACACAGGCTTCCTAAAGACACAACGCTGGATGGTTCGGTTTGGTTTTCTCAGCATTTCTTTTCAATATTTACATTTGTCAAACACCAGATGTTTTACCCTATATGCAACTTCATAACAATATTAGAGAGAGACAGAGAGAAAGAAAGGGAGAGAGAAAGACAGAGAGGGAGAGAAAGAGAGAGAGAGAGAAAGGGAGAGAGAGAGACAGAGACGGGAGAGTGAGGGAAAGCAGGAAAGGGCAGCAAGAGGTCAGGGTTGTGGGGGAGTGCAGTGAGGGGGTGGGGGAAGAGACACAGGATCTGGGGGTCTCTCGTGTGGAGGGAGAGAGAGGGAGACGTGTGGTTCCCTCATTTCCCACTCACTTTACCCCAATCCTCATTTAAAAATCACTTTGTATCTGGCCCTGCTCAGACTGTGTGTGGGATCTTGCTGTGCCCTCATGCTCTCTGTCTCCCCTCCTCCCCTCCCCATATTCCCCGCACCGTGACAGTGCCCCACATTTTAAACATAAAAAGATGGAGGGGAAGGAGGGTGGGGTAGAGAGAGGAACAGAGAAGGGGTGGGGAGTGTCGGGGGCTGAGTGGAGGGGGGTAGGGGGATAGAGACAGAGGCTCTGGGGGTGGGTGGTGTCCTCCTGCAGTGTGGGACTCCCTGTGGGATCCTGATTGCAGCATTCCCAGTCTCTGAGAGAAAGAGAGAGACAGAAAGAGAAAGAGGGGGAAAGACAGAGAGAGAGAGAGAGAGACAGGCAGGGAGAAAGAGAGAGAGAAACAGTGTGAGGGAGAGAGAGAGAAAGACAGAGAAAGATGGAGGGAGAGAGAGAGAGAAAGATGGACGGAGAGAGAGAGAAAGGCAGACAGGGAGTGAGAGAGAAAGATGGAGGGAGTGGGAGAGAGAGAGGGGGAGAGTGAGGAGGAAAACAGGAAAAGACAGCAAGAGGTGAGGTTTGTGGGGGTGCAGTGAGGGGGTGGGGGAAGAGACACAGGATCACAGTGACCCGAGCTGGGAATTGAACCCGGGTCCCTGGAGCTGTGAGGCAGCAGCGCCAACCACTGCGCCCCCGTGTGGCCCTACATGTTATGATTCAATTCTGAGGGTCCCGGGGCGAAGGGGGGGGGGTGGATTTCACAGCCTCAGCCCCTCTCTGCCTCACTCTCCCTCTGTATAAACATTTCCCAAATTAAAACACACTCAACACAGCGAACTGCACCTTCTGGGATCTTCCAGAGCACCACAGAGATTGTGTTTTAAAAAGGGTTTGGCTTCGTTTTAAGAGGGAGTTCAACCCTTTCTGGGAATTTGGGATGAGACACACAGGGTAGTGAGTGGGGAAGGGGGCTCACAGCAGGCGAGAGTGTTGGGGGTGTGTTGGGGAGGACTGTGTCCCATTTGATTCAGGTTCACATTGTTGCTGCTGCTGCTGTTGTTGTGGGATCTTGCTGTGCACACACTGGGCCTGTGGCCTTTGCTCGCACTGCAACAGTGACCACACTTTATTAAACAAAATCTCGCTCACGGACCGCAAAGTGGGTTCAAAGGAAGAAGTGTAAACGGGGTCGGGTAAATTAAAGCACTTCAATCGCCGAGGCATCGTAGGCTGTGCAGCGAGTGCTGGGGAATGGGGGGAGTATAGATTGGAATTTGATGGCCAGCATAGACCTGGTGGGCCGAAGGGCCTGTTTCTGTGCTGTGTGACTCCAGATTCTCCTCCCTCTTTTCCCAGGAATTTCTATTTGGATGGGGGGGCGTTCATAATTTCCCTGTCTCTGTCTCTCCAGCGTTCTTACCAATCCCAGCACCCCTCCCCTCTCTCTCTCCCCAGACATTCCTGTCTATATTTCATCTTTCAATAAAATGTGATGGAAAACACCAATGTGAATTTTTTGGATTTAATTTCAGGGAGGGAAAGACAGAGAGAGAGAAAGAGAGAGACAGGGAGGGAGGGAAAGACAGACAGAGACAGAGAAAGACAGGGAGTGGGGGAAGGAGAGACAGACAGAGAGAGAGAGAAAAGCAGCCGAATAAAACCTGCAGCAGCCGCTTTATTCCATCGGATTGGGGATGTGATTGTGGGTTTTCCTGCTATCTCTCTCTCTCTCCCATCTTTCTCCTTTGATTGTGAGTTATCAGGGAAGGAGAGAGAGAGAAAGGGAGGGTAACAGAGGGAGATCAAAGGCAGAGGGGCAGGGAGAGGAGACACACTGGAGGGGGGGGTGGGTTAGGGGTGGGTCCTCTGCTCTGCACTCACAGCCCAGCTCCCCAGTCTCTGGGGAAAAGACCCTCACTCACACCCTCCCAGAAGGTGGGATTTGTAACCAGCGGCTGTGTGACTGAGGCTGAATCTGTGCTGTTGTGTTTGAATAGATTTTTTCCCAATATAAAGATATTGGAATGTGGCTGCTGCCACATTGCAGTGAGAGAGAGATGTGGCTTTGCAGGAGCTTCCCTCCCCATTTCCCCATGGAAATCACTGAGAAATAGCAAACGTGGCTCACAACACGTCATTATTTGAAACGGTCAGACAGAAACTTATCAGAGAGAGCATTTTAATCCCCATTCATCCCCAGACGGAGAAACAGAGCAGAGATCAGGACAGATTATCCAGAGTAAGAGAGACCGGGGCAAAGATGGGGTATTGGATATATATATAGATCTGGGGGGAAAGCAAAAGAGACACAGAGGGGGCTGGACAGGTTCAGAGATAGAGGCAGAGAAAGAGAGAAACAGCGAGAGACAGAGGGAATGGGAGAAGGGTGTGACTCTGCTCGAAGTGGAAGGTTCCCTGTTCATATCGAATGTACAAACAGCACCAATGCTGGAGTGACTTATTATTTTCATTTGCGGTGGGGGAGAGATGGAGGGGAAAGAGAGGGAGACGTGTGGTTCCCTCATTTCCCACTCACTTTACCCCAATCCTCACTTCAAAATCACTTTGTATCTGGCCGTGTTCAAGCTGTGTGTGTGTGGGATCTTGCTGTGCACTCATGCTCCGTCCCCCTGCCCCGTCCCCCTGCCCCATATTCCTCACACTATGACAGAGCCCCATGCTTTAAACATAAAAAGATGGAGGGGAAGGAGGGTGGGGTAGAGAGAGAGAAACAGGGTGAACAGAGAAGGGGTGGGGAGTGTTGGGTGCTCAGTGGAGGGGGGTAGGGGGATAGAGACAGAGGCTCTGGGGGGGGGGGGGGAGGTGTCCTCCTGCAGTGTGGGACTCCCTGTGGGATCCTGATTGCAGCATTCCCAGTCTCTCTCCCTCTCACTGTGAAGCACTCAGGAGGGAGAGGGAGCTGAAATTCAAATTCCTGAGCCTGGGGGAAAGGCTTGTTCTCAATCCCAGAGTCCTGCTTGTGTGTTTAGACAGGGCGCTGGGATTTGTGGGTGTGGATGGAGAAGATTGTTCTGTTTAACTGGGCAGTGGGAGAGAGGGGGGTTTGTTCTTTCCACCTGAGGAATAATGCAGCCTCTGTGACTAGGCCGCACTTCACGGCCTAAATCTCAGCAGCACTTTTGCATTTGCTTAATTCCCCAACAGGGTTTAAGTGGCTGAATTCAATGGTTCAATAAAATGTGAAGCAGCCGCTTCAGGGTGGGATTGTGGATTTTCCTGCCCCCCCGCCCCCCTCTCATTTCCCTTTTGATTGTGAGTTTTATTTTAAACGGTCAGACAGAAACTTAGAGAGAGCATTTCAATCCAGATTCACCTCGAGAGAGAGAAACAGAGCAGAGATCAGGACAGGTTATCCAGAGACGGGGTATTGGACAGATATAGATCTGGGGGAAGTGTGTAGGAGACGGAGAGGGAGAAACAGAGGGGGGGGGGGGGGGGGGCGGAGAGAGGTGACTGACAGAAGTGGGAACTTCACTGGGGCCTCCTGTGTTTATTCACTGGCCTGTCTCTGGAGTAAAGCCCCCAGAATGCTTTGATGTGTTTAATAAATTCAATATCGGGACAGTCAGGAGGCAGTTGGAAGTTCATTGCATTTGAAACGTGTTCCCATTTTGTCAGGGTTTAATAATGAGGAGGTGAAAATGAATGTTTCCCCCACCCACCCAGTGAGATTGTGAATTTCAGCAAGTCCTGGGATCTTGCTGTGCCTTTTATTGTTTATAATCAGCTTTTGTTTTGTGTTTAATCAAATTTGACTTTATTTTCTCTTTCTCTCTTCCAAGAATTCCTTTGGAAACTTTGGCGATGCAGAGAGCGAATAGTTTTGCCGTGAGGAATCCTCGGACAAGAGCTATAACCAGAGAGAAAAATATTAATAAAAGTCCCCGTGTCTTTGTTGTTCATTTTTATTCACAGATAGACTGGTGGGGATTTTACACTGAGGGTTAGTGGTCTGTGTGTCAGGGGGAGGGGGTATTCCCAGTGATCCCTGCTCCAATGTAATCCCACAGATTTCAATCCCTCTCCCTGAAGCTCTGTCTGTGCAACTCCCCCATCCTCAGAACTGTTTCTCCACATCTTTCCAATCCCGGTCTCTCCCCATCCTTTATACCTCAGCCTCTCACAATGGCAGCATCTTTCCCTTTTTCTCTCATTCTCTCTATCTTTCACTCTCTCTGAAACTTTGTCACTCTGTCTTGCCAAAGCCCCACTTTCTATTTATCTCGACGTCTCACTTTGTATCTCAGCCTCTCTGGACATCTCTCTCTCTCTCTCTGTGGATCATTTTATCTCAATCACAGCAGCCTCCTCTCCGTCTCTCTCTCTCTCTCTGCTCCCCCCTCTGTCTATCTCTGCTCCCTCTCTGTGACTCATTCTGTCTGAAGTACAGCAGCATTCTCTCTCACTCCCCATC
Organism: Mustelus asterias; assembly: GCF_964213995.1. Taxonomy (NCBI): domain Eukaryota; kingdom Metazoa; phylum Chordata; class Chondrichthyes; order Carcharhiniformes; family Triakidae; genus Mustelus; species Mustelus asterias. Next base: position 23,447 of record NW_027591562.1, on the reverse strand, counting down.
TCTATATCTTTTCACAATAACTTCATTGCAGTGTTAATGTAAGCCTACTTGTGATTAACAAATACAATTTTAACTTTAACTCTGCTTTTATTTGTCTCTTATCTCTCTCTATCTCCTTCACTCTCTCTATCTGCTTCCCCCTCTCTCTGATCTCTGCTTCCTTCTCTGTGAATCAGTCTGAATTACAGTCGCATCCTCCCCATCTCCATCTCTCTGATCTCTGCTTCCCCCTCTCTGTGAATCATTCCGTCTGAATTACAGCAGCATTCTCTCTATCTCCATCTCTACTTCTCTGTCTCTCTCTATCTCTCTCTCTCTCGTGGGGGACGGGCCAGATCACGGGTTTGCTGTTCACAAGCAGCAAAGGCCCAGGAACGCAGAGGGAGGGAATCGGGGGCAATTCAGAGGGATTCAGCACTGCTGAAAGGGGGGAGTGTGTAATACAGGGGCTTGTTCAGAGCCAGGGGCTATTAGACAGAGAGGGAAGGGGCCGGTGGGGGAGGCTGTTGTACAAGTGGGGGGAATATTATAACACAGGCTGACCAGAGTCAGGGGTTATCAGAGAAAGGGGGCAATGGAGATGGGGGGGAAGAATCAGACAGGGGGTCTGTTGTACAGGATGGGGGTGGGGGATGTTATAACACAGGCTGCTCAGTGTCAGGGGAATTAGTCATTTGAACGTTAATGTTTAAAATGGGCAGAGTTTCCACATCCAACTCCACCAGGAGCTGTTTACCGGGGGGTGGTGGACGGGGATGGACGCGCGGTGGGGGGGGGGGGAGGGGGGGTACTAATTAGAAAGGGGGGGATCTGTCAGTCCAGAGGCTGTTCACAGGGAGGGAGTGGGAATTTGCCAGGTTGAGAGGGGGGGCGGGGGGAAAGAGGGGAACTTAGAGGGATATTCAGCTGGGGGGCTTTGAAGATGGTTTGGGCAGTGGGGGGAGCGGGGTACGGGGCTCAGAGGGAAGGATCGGGAGATTTAGAGGGATTGTGAGGAGGGACGACAGAATTGGCTGGAGTGGGGGGGGGGGAATTGAGAGGGATTAAAGGGAGAGAGTGGAGAGGGAGACTCAGGGATTGTGGTCGGGAATTAGAGGGATTCGGGTATTTAAGGGTCTCATGGGGAATTTGGGATTTAGCGGGGCTGAGAGGGAGGGAATCGGGGGGAATTGAGGGGGATTCGGGAAGGGGAGGCTTAGAGGGGGATTTCTGGGGTTCTGAGGGATACAGGAGGGATTGGGGGGCTTACGGGGATGACAAGACATGGTTTGGTGCTCAGACAGATTGAAGGGGTGGGATTGGAGAGGGAGCAGGATTCGGGGGCAGAGGAATGTGGCGAGGGTGGGTGCGATCTCAGGAGACGTTCAGGGGGGATTCTAGAGGAATCTCAGGGGCTTAGAATCTGGGGAGGGTCTGGATGGGGTAGGGAGTCAGAGAGGGAGTTAGCGGGAGGGGAGGGGGAGTCGGGGTGGAGGGAAAGGGATTGAGGGCGGGGTGGATTCATAGGGATTTGGGAGGGGGGAAATTCAGAGAGGGATTTAGGGTGGGGCCTTGCATCAGGGTTAGAATTGGGGGGGTGTCGAGCGATTCGGAGCGGGGGGGGTGACTCAGAGGGATTCTGGGGTGGGGAGGACTGAGGAAGGATTGGGTGCAGGCGTCAGGGGGGCTTGGGTTTGGCAGGGGGGCAGAGGGAGCCTTTGGGGGGGGGGCTGAGGAATTGGGGCAGGAACTTGGAGGATTCAGGGGGCTGAGAGTCAGATTGGCGGTGGGTGTCAGAGAGATTGGGGGTGCTTACAGTCGGATGAAAGGAGATGGGGCAGAGGGACAGGGAATCAGGTGGGGGAAAGAGGAGTTTTGGGGGGGAATTAGTGGAGATTGAGGGCGGGGGGTTGAGAAGGATTGGGAGTGGCTCAGAGGGCTTTGGCGGTGAGTTCCTGAGAGAGAGTGAGTGGGGGGGTGATTAGAGTGGGATTGGAGAAGATTGGGCAGAGAGGATCGGGGGGAGGGGCAGAGAGGATCGGGGGGAGGGGCAGAGAGGATCGGGGGGAGGGGCAGAGAGGATCGGGGGGAGGGGCAGAGAGGATCGGGGGGAGGGGCAGAGAGGATCGGGGGGAGGGGCAGAGAGGATCGGGGGAGGGGCAGAGAGGATCGGGGGGAGGGGCAGAGAGGATCGGGGGGAGGGGCAGAGAGGATCGGGGGGAGGGGCAGAGAGGATCGGGGGGAGGGGCAGAGAGGATCGGGGGGAGGGGCAGAGAGGATCGGGGGGAGGGGCCGAGAGGTTTGGGTCGGTTGGTGGGGTTTGGGTCTGTCGGTGGGGGTGGGGTTTGGGTCTGTCGGTGGGGGTGGGATTTGGGTCTGTCGGTGGGGGTGGGGTTTTGGGTCTGTCGGTGGGGGTGGGGTTTGGGTCTGGGGGTGGGGTTTGGGTCTGTCGGTGGGGGTGGGGTTTTGGGTCTGTCGGTGGGGGTGGGGTTTGGGTCTGTCGGTGGGGGTGGGGTTTTGGGTCTGTCGGTGGGGTGGGGTTTTGGGTCTGGGGGTGGGGTTGGGTCTGTCGGTGGGGGTGGGGGTTGGGTCTGGGGGTGGGGTTTGGGTCTGTCGGTGGGGGTGGGGTTTGGGTCTGAGGGTGGGGTTTGGGTCTGTGGGTGGGGGTTGGGTCTGTCGGTGGGGGTGGGGTTTGGGTCTGTCGGTGGGGGTGGGGTTTTGGGTCTGTCGGTGGGGGTGGGGTTTGGGTCTGTCGGTGGGGGTGGGGTTTGGGTGTGGGGGTGGGGGTTGGGTCTGTCGGTGGGGGTGGAGGTTGGGTCTGGGGGTGGGGTTTGGGTCTGTCGGTGGGGGTGGGGTTTGGGTCTGTTGGTGGGGTTTGGGTCTGTCAGTGGGGTTTGGGTCTGTCGGGGGGGGTGGGGTTTGGGTCTGGGGGTGGGGTTTGGGTCTGTCGGTGGGGGTGGGGTTTGGGTCTGTCGGTGGGGGTGGGGTTCGGGTCTGTCGGTGGGGGTGGGGTTTGGGTCTGTCGATGGGGGTGGGGTTTGGGTCTGTCGGTGGGGGTGGGGGTTGGGTCTGTCGGTGGGGGTGGGGGTTGGGTCTGTCGGTGGGGGTGGGGTTTTGGGTCTGGGGGTGGGGGTTGGGTCTGTCGGTGGGGGTGGGGTTTGGGTCTGTCGGTGGAGGTGGGGTTTGGGTCTGTCGGTGGGGTTCGGGTCTGTCGGTGGGGGTTGGGTCTGTCGGTGGGGGTGGGGTTTGGGTCTGTCGGTGGGGGTGGGGTTTGGGTCTGTCGGTGGGGGTGGGGTTTGGGTCTGTCGGTGGGGGTGGGGTTTGGGTCTGTCGGTGGGAGTGGGGACAGGAGTTCAGGAGCTGGGGAGGGGCTCCCTATGGATAGGGCTGGGATTTGGGGGGGGGGGAATCCTGGTGGGACTGGAGAGTCTCAGAGGAATTGGTCAGGGCGGGTCTGAGAGGGGGAAACAGAGCGGGGGGGGGGAAACAGAGCGGGGGGGGAAGCAGAGCGGGGGGGGGAAGCAGAGCGGGGGGGGGGAAGCAGAGCGGGGGGGGAAGCAGAGCGGGGGGGGAAGCAGAGCGGGGGGGGAAGCAGAGCGGGGGGGGGAAGCAGAGCGGGGGGGGAAGCAGAGCGGGGGGGGGAAGCAGAGCGGGGGGGGGAAGCAGAGCGGGGGGGGGAAGCAGAGCGGGGGGGGGAAGCAGAGCGGGGGGGGGAAGCAGAGCGGGGGGGGGAAGCAGAGCGGGGGGGGGGAAACAGCTGGGGGGGGAAACAGCTGGGGGGGAAACAGCTGGGGGGGGAAACAGCTGGGGGGGGAAAGAGCTGGGGGGGGAAAGAGCTGGGGGGGGAAAGAGCTGGGGGGGGAAAGAGCTGGGGGGGGAAAGAGCTGGGGGGGGAAAGAGCTGGGGGGGGAAAGAGCTGGGGGGGGAAAGAGCTGGGGGGGGAAAGAGCTGGGGGGGGAAAGAGCTGGGGGGGGAAAGAGCTGGGGGGGGAAAGAGCTGGGGGGGGAAAGAGCTGGGGGGGGAAAGAGCTGGGGGGGGAAAGAGCTGGGGGGGGAAAGAGCTGGGGGGGGAAAGAGCTGGGGGGGGAAAGAGCTGGGGGGGGAAAGAGCTGGGGGGGGAAAGAGCTGGGGGGGGAAAGAGCTGGGGGGGGGGAAAGAGCTGGGGGGGGGGGAAAGAGCTGGGGGGGGGGAAAGAGCTGGGGGGGGGGGAAAGAGCTGGGGGGGGGGAAGAGCTGGGGGGGGGGGGAAGAGCTGGGGGGGGGGGAAGAGCTGGGGGGGGGGGGAAGAGCTGGGGGGGGGGGGGAAGAGCTGGGGGGGGGGGAAGAGCTGGGGGGGGGGGGGAAGAGCTGGGGGGGGGGGGAAGAGCTGGGGGGGGGGGGAAGAGCTGGGGGGGGGGGGAAGAGCTGGGGGGGGGGGGAAGAGCTGGGGGGGGGGGGAAGAGCTGGGGGGGGGGGAAGAGCTGGGGGGGGGGGAAGAGCTGGGGGGGGGGGAAGAGCTGGGGGGGGGGGAAGAGCTGGGGGGGGGGGGGAAGAGCTGGGGGGGGGGGGGAAAGAGCTGGGGGGGGGGAAAGAGCTGGGGGGGGGAAAGAGCTGGGGGGGGGAAAGAGCTGGGGGGGGGAAAGAGCTGGGGGGGGGGAAAGAGCTGGGGGGGGGAAAGAGCTGGGGGGGGGAAAGAGCTGGGGGGGGGAAAGAGCTGGGGGGGGGGAAAGAGCTGGGGGGGGGGAAAGAGCTGGGGGGGGGGAAAGAGCTGGGGGGGGGGGGAAAGAGCTGGGGGGGGGGGAAAGAGCTGGGGGGGGGGAAAGAGCTGGGGGGGGGGAAAGAGCTGGGGGGGGGGAAAGAGCTGGGGGGGGAAAGAGCTGGGGGGGGAAAGAGCTGGGGGGGGAAAGAGCTGGGGGGGGGAAAGAGCTGGGGGGGGGAAAGAGCTGGGGGGGGGAAAGAGCTGGGGGGGGGGAAAGAGCTGGGGGGGGGGAAAGAGCTGGGGGGGGGGAAAGAGCTGGGGGGGGGGAAAGAGCTGGGGGGGGGGAAAGAGCTGGGGGGGGAAAGAGCTGGGGGGGGAAAGAGCTGGGGGGGGGAAAGAGCTGGGGGGGGGAAAGAGCTGGGGGGGGGGAAAGAGCTGGGGGGGGGGAAAGAGCTGGGGGGGGGGAAAGAGCTGGGGGGGGGAAAGAGCTGGGGGGGGGAAAGAGCTGGGGGGGGGAAAGAGCTGGGGGGGGGAAAGAGCTGGGGGGGGGAAAGAGCTGGGGGGGGGAAAGAGCTGGGGGGGGGAAAGAGCTGGGGGGGGGAAAGAGCTGGGGGGGGGAAGAGCTGGGGGGAAGAGCTGGGGGGAAGAGCTGGGGGGGGGGAAAGAGCTGGGGGGGGGGAAAGAGCTGGGGGGGGGGAAAGAGCTGGGGGGGGGGAAAGAGCTGGGGGGGGGGGAAAGAGCTGGGGGGGGGGAAAGAGCTGGGGGGGGGGAAAGAGCTGGGGGGGGGGAAAGAGCTGGGGGGGGGGAAAGAGCTGGGGGGGGGGGAAAGAGCTGGGGGGGGGGGAAAGAGCTGGGGGGGGGGGAAAGAGCTGGGGGGGGGGAAAGAGCTGGGGGGGGGGAAAGAGCTGGGGGGGGGGAAAGAGCTGGGGGGGGGGAAAGAGCTGGGGGGGGGGAAAGAGCTGGGGGGGGGGAAAGAGCTGGGGGGGGGGAAAGAGCTGGGGGGGGGGAAAGAGCTGGGGGGGGGGAAAGAGCTGGGGGGGGGGAAAGAGCTGGGGGGGGGGGAAAGAGCTGGGGGGGGGGGAAAGAGCTGGGGGGGGGGAAAGAGCTGGGGGGGGGGGAAAGAGCTGGGGGGGGGGAAAGAGCTGGGGGGGGGGGAAAGAGCTGGGGGGGGGGGAAAGAGCTGGGGGGGGGGGAAAGAGCTGGGGGGGGGGGAAAGAGCTGGGGGGGGGGGAAAGAGCTGGGGGGGGGGAAGAGCTGGGGGGGGGGGAAGAGCTGGGGGGGGGGGAAGAGCTGGGGGGGGGGGAAGAGCTGGGGGGGGGGGAAGAGCTGGGGGGGGGGGAAGAGCTGGGGGGGGGGAAGAGCTGGGGGGGGGAAGAGCTGGGGGGGGGAAGAGCTGGGGGGGGGAAGAGCTGGGGGGAAAGAGCTGGGGGGAAAGAGCTGGGTGGGAAAGAGCTGGGGGGAAAGAGCTGGGGGGGAAAGAGCTGGGGGGGAAAGAGCTGGGGGGAAACAGCTGGGGGGAAACAGCTGGGGGGGAAAGAGCTGGGGGGGGAATGAGCTGGGGGGGAAACAGCTGGGGGGAGATTGAGAGAGATTGAGAGGGAGAAAGGTTGAGAGATAGAAAGATGGAGAGGGAGAGAGATTGAGAGAGAGAGAGATTGAGAGAGAGAGATTGAGAGGGAGAGAGATTGAGAGGGAGAGAGATTGAGAGGGAGAGAGATTGAGAGGGAGAGAGATTGAGAGGGAGAGAGATTGAGAGGGAGAGAGATTGAGAGAGAGAAAGATGGATAGGGAGATTGAGAGGAGGCTGCAAACAGAGAGAAAAGCAGGGCTGAGGCGGGAAAGGTGCAGACAGAAAGTGAAGAGGTTCATACTCACCATCGCACATGTTTTCCCTCGGTGATCTCTCCAACTCCTTCCATCCCCTCTCCCATGGTGGGGAGAGAGATCCAGGAACAGGGGCTTTGTGCTGGGAAAGGGGGGTTACAATATCAGAGCTGGAACTCCATGCAAGCACACACTGACTCACTCACTCACAAAGACACAGCTTACCTGATACTTACCAACCCACGTGGAGAGAGAGAGACTGGACAAAGGAGCCTCAGCCTTTTTATAACCTCACTGAGTCACTCAAACTGTCCACACCTCCCCAATCACCCCCCCCCCCCCCATCCAACCACAGCTCCTACACCTCACCTGAACCCACCTACTCCAGGTATGGGCCAATCCAACACCAACCTGTCTCTGAGTGTGTGGGGGGGGGGGGGGTTGTTTGTGTGTGTGGGGGTTAGTGAGCACCAGGCAAATGGTTCATCCCAAGGCTCTCCCTCCCCCCCCCACTCCCAGCTTCACATCACCAGCACTGGGAGCTGAGAGAAGATGGATTTAAATGAACCAGCAGCCCTGCACTGCCAGAGAGAGAGAGAGAGGCCAGGTCTGAATGTGGATTGTACAACTTGTTCATCCAGGACTCCATCCGCTACAGGTTTGCACCCTTTGCTGATTCTTGCAAAGTTCACTTTTCCTTCAGTTGCCTGAACTGAAACAAGATCTTGCAAAGTTCTTTGGTGCTGCGTTTACAAATCCCACTTCTGATTTACAATGCTGTGTGTCCGGGTGTGTGAGTGTGTGTGTGTGCCCTGTGCTTCATGGTTAATGACTCACCACTGATCAGAGCTGCAAAATAAAGCGTTTAGCCTTTTTTTACCAGAAGCACTGGCTGGGGGAGGGGAGGGAGAGAATGAGAGTGAAGTTTCTGTCTGATAAATGCTGGAAATGTGTCTTTAACCAGCAGCTCTGCAGAGAGACAGATGCAGGATTTTAAACTCTCTGGGAGCTGCAGGCAGGAACTCACACACACTCACACACACACACAGATAGACATCAGCTCCTGTTTCACACCAACAACCAGGCTGGAGTCTATGCAGCTAATTTCCATCCAGAAATGTACTTGATCCATGAAGTCAGTGAGGGCTACATTCCCATGACTTCCCATTCAGTCCAATCCAGTTCAGTTTGTTGGAATGCAGTGTGGGAGCCTCTGAGGGAGTTTGGCTCTGGGGGGGGGGTTCAATTTTCTCTCATTCAATCTCTCCTGTCTTCCACCCTCTCACAGACCTTCCTTTCGTCCCTGTCCCACCCGCCCCTTTCTCCAAACCTGTTACATTTCTAACTTTCCCCAGTTCACAGGAAAGGTCACAGAGCTGAAATGTTAACTCTGTTTCTCTCTCTCTCTGCACAGATGCTGCCGAACCTGCTGAGTTTAATCCCAGCATTTCCCTGTTTTCTAAGATTTCACAGAATAGTGTTGGTGCAGGAGGAGGCCATTTGGCCCATCGTGTCTGCACCAGCTCTCCAATGTGGATTGAGTGGACAGAAACAAGGAGTTGGAATAAATGGGTTCTTTTGGGTTGACAGCCTCTAACTAGTGGAGTACGGCAGGGATCAGTGTTTGGGTCTCAGCTATTCAGAATCTATATCAATGATATGGATGTGGGGATCAAATATAATATTTCCAAATTTGCAAAAACTGGAAAACTCGGTGAAAATCTGAATTGTGAGGAGGATGCAAAGATGTTTCAAGGGGATGTGGAGAGGCTCAGGGAGCGGCCAAAGGTTTGCCAGCTGGACGACAAGGTGGAAAAATGTGAGGTTATCTAATTTTGTAGGAAAAACAGACATTAAGACAACTTCAAGATATTTTGATGTCCTTGTTCATGAGGCACTGAAAGCGAAGATGAGAGCAGTTAAGATAACAAATGGTATGTTAGCCATTATTCTAAGAGGATTTGAATGGAGGAAAAAGATGTCTTCCTGCAATTATATGCAGCCTTGCTGAGACCAACCTGGAGTATTGTGTACAGTTTTGGTCTCCTGACTGAAGCAAAGATGTACTTGGCATGTAAAGAAGGTTCACTAAAATAGGTCCAGGGACAGATGGGTTGTACTATGAGGAACAAAAATACTTTGTTAGAATCATAGAAACCCTACAGTGCAGAAGGAGGCCATTCGGCCCATCGAGTCTGCACCGACCACAATCCCACCCAGGCCCTACCCCCACATATTTACCCGCTAATTCCTCTAACCTATGCATCTCAGGACTCTAAGGGGCAATTTTTAACCTGGCCAATCAACCTAACCCGCACATCTTTGGACTGTGGGAGGAAACCGGAGCACCCGGAGGAAACCCACGCAGACACGAGGAGAATGTGCAAACTCCACACAGACAGTGAACCGAGCCGGGAATCGAACCCGGGACCCTGGAACTGTGAAGCAGCAGTGCTAACCACTGTGCTACCGTGCCGCCCTTTCTCAGGCCTTTAGAAGAATGGTAGCCGAACTTATTCAAACCTACACTAATTTACGGAGTTCAATAGGCCAGATGCAGAAAGGATGTTTCCCCTTGCTGGAGGGTCTGAAACCTGGGACACAGTCTGAGAATAAGGGGCAGTTATTTAGGCTGAGATGAGGGGTATTTGTTTCCCATTAGAATGCTGGTGAATCAAGGAATGCAGGTATAATGCTGGAAATGGTGTTGAAGCAGAGGATCAGCCATGGTCACATTGAATGATGGAGTGGATTTGAAGGACAGAATGGATGACTCCTGCTCCTGTTTCTTAACGTTCTTATTGCAATAGGAATGGAAGGTAAGATTAAGAAGGTTTTGCTGCAGCTTTACACGACCTTCATTAGATCACAACTGGAGAAATGTGTATAATGTTGAGCTCTTTACTTAAAAAAGGATAGAATTGTATTGGAACCAGTTCAGAGAAAGTTCACTCGGCTGATTCCTGGGATGGAGAGGTTTATTTTACGAGGAAAATTTGAGCAGATTGGAGCAATATCTATGAAAGTTCAGAAGATTAAAAGGTTATCGCGATGAGGGGATGAGACAGGGTGGTTGCTGAGAGGCTGTTTCTTCTTGTAAGAGAAACCAGAACAAGGGGACAGACTTTAAAATGTAATTGTCAGTCCCTTAAGACTGAGATGAGGAGAAATTTATTTTTTAGATGGTGGCTGGTGAGTGGAATTGTCTTCCCTGGAGACTAGTGGTGGCAGAATCATTGAATATATTCAAGGCTGAGTTAAGAATGATTTTGGATTGAGAAGCGAATCAAGGGTTACGGGGAAAAGAGTTGAGACTATAATTAGATCAGCCGTGATGGAGTATGCTCGAGGGGCTGAATGGCCTTCTGCTGCTCCTAGTTATTTTGTTCTTATCCCAATACGTCCTACAGACTGCTCTCTCTGACCAGTGATGGATAAACAAGCTCTATGTTTTGTCCTCACTAGACGCTCTCCTGTGCCCATTCATTAGGCCACCCACTCAACCCATCTCACCAGCAGTAATTACCCACTCTGCCCCCAGGCCTTCCTGATCCAGCACTTCATCTTCCATTGGCGTAAGGATGGCAAGACCTGATGATGTTTGCTCTCTTTCCAAACACACAAATTGTTACTCACTCATCAAACACATGCAGTAGCCCAGGGTTGTCCAACGTGTGGACCAAGGGGTGAATGTGACCCTCGAAGCCCCTCAATGCGGCCCCCGGAGCGAGTTTCCAGAATCTCAGTCACACAGTTCAGTTTGAATGGAAGAATCTGCATGGAGCTGCTCCTCCAATCACATCCCGTTTCTTTCCCATGTTGGCTGCTGATAGGTTTTTGAGCCAATCTGCAGCAAATGTGGGAGAGAAACAATTTGTGATTGATGAGGATTAAACTCTAATAATCATTTTTATTTATTACTCATTATTGTGCTCAGCAAGTTGTTTCTTTTCATATCTCAGTTTAGTTTTTCATTGAAATTTCTGCTGTGCCAAACTTTATCATTCTGAAATTTACTCATCGGCCCCTTGAGTGAGAAAAACATTGACGTGTGTTTGCCCAGTGAATATGTTGGTCAACCCTGCTCTAGCTATGCTGGTGCCAACCTAACGGACATGTCTCTGACAGTCAATGCTGCTGCCTTTGCATTGTAAGAGTTTTAACAACACCAGGTTGCCACTCAAGTGGATAGAGCTGTGAAGAAGGCATATAGTGTGTTAGCTTTTATTAACAGGGGGTTGGAGTTTAAGAGCCGTGGGGTTATGCTGCAACTGTACAGGACCTTGGTGAGACCACATTTGGAATATTGTGTGCAGTTCTGGTCACCTCACTATAAGAAGGATGTGGAAGCGCTGGAAAGAGTGCAGAGGAGATTTACCAGGATGCTGCCTGGTTTGGAGTGTCGGTCTTATGAGGAAAGGTTGAAGGAGCTGGGGCTGTTCTCTCTGGAGCGGAGGAGATTGAGGGGAGACTTAATAGAGGTTTATAAAATGATGAAGGGGATAGATCGAGTGAACGTTCAAAGACTATTTCCTCGGGTGGATGGAGCTATTACGAGGGGGCATAACTGTAGGGTTCATGGTGGGAGATATAGGAAGGATATCAGAGGTAGGTTCTTCACGCAGAGAGTGGTTGGGGTGTGGAATTGACTGCCTGCAGTGATAGTGGAGTCAGACACTTTAGGAACATTTAAGCGGTTATTGGATAGGCACATGGAGCACACCAGGATGGCAGGGAGTGGGATAGCTTGATCTTGGTTTCAGATGAAGGTCGGCACAACATCGTGGGCCGAAGGGCCTGTTCTGTGCTGTACTGTTCTATGTTCTATGTAGGTTAAAGTCCAACAAGTTTATTTGGTAGCAAATACCATTAGCTTTCGGAGCGCTGTGTGGAGTTTGCACGTTCTCCCATGGTCTGCCTGAGTTTCCTCCGGGTGCTCCGATTTCCTCCCACAGTCCAAAGATGTGTGGGTTAGATGGATTGGCCGTGCTAGATTGCCCCTTGGTGTCAGGGGGACTAGAAGGGTAAATACATGGGAACAAGGCCTGGCTGGGATTGTTGTTGGTTAAAGCTCAATTGGCCGATTGGCCTCCTTCCGCACTGTGGGGATTCTATGATTGTATCGAGTTAAAGAGGACTAATGTTCAGTTTTATGTGAAAAAAATGAGATGTGTCCCAAGATCTGTAGGTTAGGGGGATTCGCAAGGTAAATGCTTGGGGCAACGGGGATAGGGCAGATTCTGGGTCTGGATAACATGCTCGTTTGGAGAGTCAGTGCAGACTCGATGGACCAAATGACCTCCTTCTGCACTGTAGGGATTGTATGCTGAGCAAAGTTGCCAATTGATAGCAAAAGGAAGAATCTTCTGGCTATATCCTTGCCCCGTTCATGAGTGGAAATATCCCAGTTTGTCATGAATGGCAACAGATGATCTGTCACCCAGATCCACATCAAGGCAGGTGAGAGACCACCTACAGTGGGAAAGGCTGAGGTCGGGATCAAGTGAGGGAGAAAGGGAAAGAAGTGGAATGACAAAGGGGAATGGATACAGAGAAAGATATATTTTGACAGCAAAGGTGACCAAGGAATTAATAGAGAAAGGGAAACAATAATAGAAGATAGAGATGATGAAAAAAATACAGATGTACAGACAACCAGGGACAAGCAGAAAGAGGGAGCAAGTCAGATCCACAGGAAAATACACAAACAGAGGCAGAGAGAAAGAGCGAGAGACCGTGCAAAAGGCAAAGGGACCAAATGACATTAAACGTTTTACGAAATGAGAGACAGAGTTGGGAAGAAAGAAAATATAATTAAAATGGAGGCAGTGAATTGTAAAACAAAAGATTTGATTTGATTTGATTTATTATTGTCACATGTATTAACATGCAGTGAAAAGTATTGTTTCTTGCGGGTTCTACAGACAAAACATACTGTGATAGAGAAGGAAAGGAGAGAGTGCAGAATGTAATGTTACAGTCACAGCTAGGGTGTGGCCAAATCTATGAGAAATTACATTAAGGCGTTGTTAGAGAGTTTTAAAGAGTTAGAATGAAGTTTTAGAAGCACAGAACAAGAGTAAAAGATAAAATTAGAAGCTGGGCACAGCTCGCCTCGCTCCGAAGAGAACAAGCATGGGCTTGAGAAAAGAAGGAATTTATCAACAACTGCGTTTATATAACATCTTTAATGGAGCTGAAACAGGTGAAACAAAAACAAAGTCACAATTTCCCAATTCATGTGTGTTGGTGAAAATGAGGCAGTCGGCAAGGAGTTTGTGTGAGTCTGAGGGAGACCATGGCTCTGATTCACTGGGATACCAACTGTGTGCAACCTAACCAAGGGACAGAGATGGATATCACGATTGCACCAGACATTTAGAACAGATATTAATAATAACCCAATCACTTGTGTGCAGAACAGCTTTGAACAACAGAGATAAATATTACCCACATGACAACCTATGGCTGCATTACAAAATCCTGAACAATATGACTTTTGTTGGTATGTTTTTGAATGCAAGAGTGAATATGTCACACCTCCTCCCTACGCCAATTTTTCCCTATCTAATGATGTAGATGATAGCATTGCCTACTTCTGATAAAGTGGACCACATTATCCATTTCAAAGTGTCCCTTTTTCCAGAGGAGATGAATATGTCTGTGATAAATGCTTTGTGCACTTTTGCCATTCACCTCTGCTTCTCAATGAGGTCATGATGTGGAGATGCCGGCGTTGGACTGGGGTAAACACAGTAAGAAGTTTAACAACACCAGGTTAAAGTCCAACAGGTTTATTTGGGAGCAAAAGCCACACAAGCTTTCGGAGCTCCAAGCCCCTTCTTCAGGTGAGTGGGAATTCTGTTCACAAACAATGAGGTTGCATACCAGTCACGCAGTGAGTATTCCAGGGACGGAAAGTGACAGTCTCCCTTTTACATACACAAGGTCCTTTTGTTGATCCTTTTACGGTGAATAAAACTAGACATTTTCCATTCCTTCTTCTGTCCACTCCCCATCGCGCGGTGAACCATGCTGCTGGCAAAAGCAATAAGATTTGTAGCACCAACAATCTCCATTAGAAAATTAACAAGCAGAGACGACAGCATGTCATCACATTTGGTGTTCTCCAGACAAGGTCTTTGCTAATCAGCTTTTATTTCAGTTGCGCACATAAATCAAGCTTGTGATGCCTTTGTATTGACTGGAGTTTCGACCTCTTGTGAATTGTAATAATTTCCGCAGCTAAGTTACTCGTTCAGTGTGTGCAAACCGCAAGTGGACCAAAACCAAGCACAAATTTTGTTCCATGTGTTTCATTTATCAGATCAGGTCAATAGAAGGCAGAAAGAGAGACTTCTGCTGTTCCCAGTTGATAAAACCATAAGCACAGGCGTTATGGAAACCAGGACTGTCCCATTGTATTTGCCACATGTGGAAATTACCAACTGACTCAAGAACAGCTTCTTCCCTGCTGCCATCAGACTTTTGAATGGCCCTCCCTCGCATCACACTGATCTTTCTCAACACCCCAGCTATGACTGTAACACTACATACTTCTCCTTTCCTTTTCTATGTACAGTGTGCTTTGTCTGTATAGCGTGCAAGATGCAATACTTTTCACTGTACACTAATATATGTGACAATAATAAATCAAATCAAAATCAAATCAAATAAATTCCCCCTCCGACAGTTCCTATCAACTCCAAAGTTCCAACAACAAAATAAACTGGTCATTTGTGATTTCAGAAATAAGGTCTGCGCAATTTTACAATGTGGATGTTTTCCTTTAATTTCTTTGATCCTTTTTTTGAAATGAATTGTCCTTTCTTTCCATGCCCTCACTAAAATACTGGGTGGAACTGAATGCGTTTTCCCGCGGTAAGTTTGGAGCGGGTGGGGAAGGTATTTAATCAGGTGGGAGAGTGATTGATGCGGAACCTGTCACTTTCCTGCCTCATGAATGGCCTTCCTGCCGGCCAACAATTGAGGCCGTTAGGTGGGCATTTCATGACCACCGAAGGGCCTCATCCTGTCACTGCTGGTATTCACCCAATGGTGGATGGGGGAACTTGTCATGCGGGGAGCTTGAAAAGTAAGCATTGATCACTCTCACACTGTCAGGTTGTTTGTGGGTTCCTGGATGGGGAGGGGGGAGGGCGGAGGTGGCTTATTTAAAGGCTCTGAAGTGTCTTATCAAAGAACCAGACATTAGGAAAGGGGAGCCGACTGAGAGCCACCCATCTGTCCTTGCTGCCAAATCCACTCCTCTGCCCCACAATCCAAATCCCGCCATCACTCACCTGGATGCCCAGGCCTCTGCTATGGCACCGCATTGGTTGTAATCTGCTAACATTCCCTAGCTTCAGGAAAGGCCCCAGTGGACTGGAAACTGCAAAATGTAACAGCTCTACTCCAGGAAGGAGGGAGTGAAGCAGCAGGAAACTGTAGGCTGAGACTCCCTGGGTGGAAATCTCCCACCCAGATCTGTGTCCCATGGTGAGAGGAGAGGAACATGGTGTGTTTCCCGCTCTCGAGCTGGCGGGAAACCACGCCATATCTTCCAGCTCCCAACTCATTAATTATACACCCAGGGGTTTAACACCATATTCTATGGCAGGGCAAGTGTGATAGTGCAAGAACAACCATCATATCTGGGTACCATATTCTTTCTTCTGAGAAAGAAGATGGATGTCCAGGAACACTCTGAGGCAGACAAATGGATTTCGTTGCTGACACTGAAGCTCATCTAATTTTCTTTTATCGCTCACTCTCCCTTTATTTGTTTCTTCCCGGTCTCCTACTCTTTCCATCTCACTCTCTTCCTTTCACCGACCTGTGTCCCCTCCACTCCCCCTACCCAGTATCCCCACTATTTCCCCATCCCCTCTATTCTTCTGCTCTGCTCCGCACTCTGTCACCATTATTCACCCCTTCTGCACCACAACTATCCCCTCTATTCTATCCTGACCCCTCCATTCCGTTCTCTGTTCCCCCTCACTGTTCCCTCCATTAACCCCCATCTCCACTATTTCCCCATCTCTATACATTGTCCCTCTCATCTAATTCCCCATCCCGCTCACCCCGTATCCCCCCTTCATCCTCATTCCCGCTGTCCCATATCTCCCCGCCCTTTCATTCCCCATGTCCCAATCACTCTCACCCCCATTTCATCCTATCCCTTTATTCCCCAGATCGCCTCTGCGCTTCACCCCCATATCCCGCCTCCATATCCCACAATTCCCCTCATCCCCATATCACCCTCACTACATATTCCACATATCCTCACCCTATATCCCCACCATATCGCCAACCCATCCTCCCATCCCCTCGCCCATATAACTCCCATACCCTCAACCCCCATATCCCCACCCCCTCATATCCCCATCTCCCTCTATAACCATTCTTCTCATTTCTCCATGTCTCCCGTACATTCCCATCGCCCTCATCCCTATAATTCCCCCATTCCCCAAAACCCCAATCCTTTCATACCCATACCTCCTTCATTCGCATATCCCTGATTCCCACATCCCCCTCATTTCCCAAGTCCCACTCACCCCCACCCCCTTCTCCCGACCTCCATATCACCCTCACCCCCAGATTTCCCTTATTCCCCATATCCCCACCTCCTCATTCCCCAAATCCCCATTTCCTTCATTCCCCATATCCCCCATCCCATATCACCCTGACCCCTTGATCCCCTGACTTCCATATCATCCTCACCCACAGAACCCCCTCATTCCCTACATCCCCCATTCCCCTCATTCCCCAAATCCCCATCCCTCTTGTCCCCTCCTCTCTCTGGTCCAGAGATAGAGAATCTGGTGAACTGGTGCGATGACAATAATGTCTCTTTCAAGGTCAACAAAATGAAGGCGATAGTCATCGACTTCAGGGAACGTCGTGGAGGACATGCCCCTGTCTGCATCAATGGGGATGAAGTGAAGATGGTCGAGAGCTTCAGGTTTCCAGGTGTCCAGATCACCAACAACCTGTCCTGGTCCTTCCATGCCGATGCGATGGTTAAGATGCCTCTACTTTCTCAGAAGACTAAGGAAATTTGGCATAGAAAACCATAGAAAATTAGAGCTCAGAAACAGGCCTTTGGGCCCTTCTGTGCCGAACCATTTTTTGCCTCGTCCCACTGACCTGCACTTGGACCATATCCCTCCACACCCCTCTCATCCATCAACCCGTCCAAGTTTTTCTTAAATGTTAAAAGTGACCCAGCATTTACCACTTTATCCGGCAGCTCATTCCACACTCCCACCACTCTCTGCGTAAAGAAGCCCCCCCTAATATTCCCTTTAATCTTTTCTCCTTTCACCCTTAATCCATGCCCTCTGGTTTTTTTCTCCCCTCGCCTCAGTGGAAAAAGCCTGCTTGCATTCACTCTATCTATACCCATCAAAATCTTATACACCTCTATCAAATCTCCCCTCATTCTTCTACGCTCCAATGAATAAAGTCTCAACCTATTCAATCTCTCCCTGTAACTCAGCTTCTCAAGTCCCGGCAACATCCTTATGAACCTTCTCTGCACTTTTTCAACCTTATTTACATCCTTCCTGTAACTAGGTGACCAACACTGTACACAATACTCTAAATTCGGTCTCACCAATGCCTTATATAACCTTACCATAACACGCCAACTTTTATCCTCGATACTCCGATTTATAAAGGCCAATGTACCAAAGGCACTCTTTACGACCCTATCCACCTGTGACGTCACTTTTAGGGAATTCTGGACCTGTATTCCCAGATCCCCCTGTTCAACTGCACTCTTCAGAGTCCGACCATTTACCCTGTACGTTCTACTTTGGTTTGTCCTTCCAGTGTGCAATATCTGATACTTGTCTGCGTTAAATTCCATTTGCCATTTTTCAGCCCATTTTTCTAGTTGGTCCCTCTGCAAGCTTTGAAAACCTTCCTGACTGTCCACTACACCTCCAATCTTTGTATCATCAGCAAACTTGCTGATCCAATTTACAACATTATCATCCAGATCATTGATATAGATGACAAACAACACTGGACCCAACACCGATCCCTGCGGCACACCACTAGTCACAGGCCTCCACTCAGAGAAGCAATCCTCCACAACCACTCTCTGGCTTCTTCCATTGAGCCAGTGTCTAATCCAATTTACTACCTCCCCATGTATACCCAGCGACTGAACCTTCCTAACTAACCTCCCATGAGGGACCTAGTCAAAGGCATTGCTGAAATCCAGGTAGACAACATCCACCGCCTTCCCTTCATCCATTTTCCTGGTAACGTCCTCGAAAAACTCTAATAGATTGGTCAAACATGACCTACCATGCACAAAGCCATGTTGACTCTCCCTAATATGTCCCTGTCTATGCAAATTATTTGTAGATCCTATCCCTTATCACACCTTCGAATAACTTGCCCACCACCGACGTCAAACTTACTGGCCTATAATTTCCCGGATTTCTTTTGGAACCTTTTTTAAACAACGGAACAACATGAGCCACCCTCCAATCATCCGGCACCTCCCCCGTGAATACTGACATTTTAAATATGTCTGTCAGAGCCCCTACATGTTCAACACGAGCTTCCCTCAAGGTCAGTGGGAATACCCTGTCCGGTCGTGGGGATTTATCCACTCTGATTTGCCTCAAGACAGCGAGCACCTCCTCCCCTTTAATCTGTAAAGGTTCCATGACCTCCCTACCTGTTTTCCCTATTTCCGTAGACTCCATGCCCGTTTCCTCAGTAAATACGGATGCCAAAAAAAACATTTAGTATCTACCCCATCTCTTTTGGTTCCATACACAGTCTACCACTCTGGTCTTCAAGAGGACCAATTTTGTCCCTCACTATCCTTTTGCTCCTAACACATAGAAGCTCTTTGGATTTTCCTTCACTCTGTCTGCCAAAGCAACGTCATGTCTTCGTTTAGCCCTCCTGATTTCCCTCTTAAGTAGCTTCTTGCCCTTTTTATACTCCTCGAGCATCTGATCTGTTCCTTGCTGCCTGTACATTTCATACAACTCTCTCTTCCTCTTAATCAGTGTTACAATCTCCCTCGAGAACCAAGGTTCCTTATTCCTATTTACTTTGCCTTTAATCCTGACAGGAACATACAAACTTTGCACTCTCAAAATTTCTCCTTTGAAGGCCTCCCACTTTCCATTTACATCCTTACCAGAGAACAGCCTGTGCCAATCCACACTTCCCAGATCCCTTCTCATGTCATCAAATTTGGCCTTTTTCCAGTTCAGAACTTCAACCCGAGGACCAGATCTACCCTTATCCATGATCAGGTTGAAACTAATGGCATTATGATCACTGGATCCAAAGTGTTCCCTCACACTCACATCCATGACCTGCCCTAACTCATTTCCCAATAGGAGATCCAATATCGCATCCTCTCTAGTTGGCACCTCTATATACTGATGTAGAAAATTCTCCTGAACACATTTTACAAACTCTACCCCGTCTAAACCTTTAACAGTATGCGAGTCCCAATCTATATGTGGAAAATTAAAATCCCCTACTATCACAACTTTGTGTTTCTTGAAGTTGTCAGCTATCTCTCCGCTGATTTGCTCCTCCAATTCTCGCTGACTATTGGGTGGTCTATAATACAAGCCCATTAATGTGGTCATACCTTTCCTGTTTCTCAGCTCCACCCAGAGGGCCTCTGTAGACAAGCTCCCTAATCTATCCTGCCTGAGTACCGCTGTAACATTTTCCCTGACCAACAATGCCACCCCCCACCTTTTATCCCTCTGCCTCTATCCCGCCTGAAACATTGGAACCCTGGAACATTGAGCTGCCAGTCCTGCCCCTCCTGTAGCCAAGTTTCACTAATGGCTATAATGTCATATTTCCACGTGTCTATCCACGCCTTCAGCTCATCTGCCTCCCCCACAATACTCCTGGCATTGAAATAGACACACCTCAAAAGGTTATTTCCACCACACTCTCCCCTTCCATTTGTGATTTTGCTTGAACTAACCTGTCTTTTTACCCCTGCTCCACTATCTGCTCTGGCACTCTGGTTCCCATCCCCCTGCAAATCTAGTTTAAACGCTCCCCAATAACACTAGCAAACCACCCTGCAAGTATATTGGTCCCCTTGTAGTTTAAGTGTAACCCGTCTCTCTTGTACAGTTCCCACCTGCCCCAGAAGAGGTCCCAATGATCCAAGAATTGGAAACCCTGCCCCCTGCACCAGTTCCTCAGCCACGTGTTCATCCGCCCGAGCATCCTACTCCTGCCCTCACTGGCATGTGGCTCAGGTAGCAATCCTGAGATTACTACCCTCGGGGTCCTGCTTTTTAACTTCCTTCCAAGCTCTTTGTACTCACTCTTTAGGACCTCCTCACTCTTCCTTTCCACGTCATTGGTACCGATGTGTACCACGACATCTGGCTGATCACCTTCCCACTTTAGAACGCTGTGCACGCGATCGGAGACATCCCTGACCTTTGCACCTGGGAGGTAACAAACCATGCGGGAGTCTCTGTCCCGACCAGAGAACCTCCTGTCCGTCCCTCTGACCATTGAGTCCCCTATCACTACTGCTCTCCTCTTCTTCATCCCACCCTTTTGCGCTGTAGAACCAGACTCAGTATCAGAGTTCCGGCTGTCGCAGCTTGTCCCAGGTAAAGCATCTCCCACAACAGTATCCAATTCAGTATACCTGTTGTGGAGGGGTATGGCCACAGGGGAACCCTGCTCTGCCTGTCCTTTCACACTGCCATTTCCTCTCCTTACAGTAACCCAATTTCCTGTGCTCTGCTGCTTAGGTGTAACTATCTCCCTAAAGCTACTGTCTATAAACTCCTCATTCTCTCGAATTAGATGGAGGTCATCAAGCTCCCGCTCCAGTTCCCTAACACGTTTTGCTCGCAGTTGCAGCTGGATGCATCTTTTGCAGGTGTTGTCATCAGGGACACCGGAGGTCTCCCTGATCTCCCACATCCTGCAGGAGGAGCATTCCAATATCTTGCCTGGCATTTTTTTTAACTCTGGGGAAAAACAGGAATAAACTTTCTGAAAAAGAAAAAACCTCCTCTCGCCTCTGCCTGTTCCGGCGGAAGCCCGTTTTGAGCCAAAGCCCTTCAGCTCTCACTCTGCTCCCTGCTCAGTCCGCTGCCCGCTAACGACGCTGCCCGCTCAAAAGTGCGGCCTACTTTTAAACCCTCCAAAACCTTCCCAGGCTGCTGCTGGGCCTACTTCCTGTTTTGAAAAAACCCTCTGAATTTTTTCACAAATTTAACTGAAAAATAAATAAATATAATGCACAAAACAAGCTCCCTTACCCTCAGCCTGCTCCTGTGGAACAATGAGCTCCCTCAGACTGTCACTCAGTAACGCCTCTCTCACCCCACCACCCTGTGTTACTGACTGTATCTGTACTGATGTTAATCCAGCTCCCTCACACTGTCACTCAGTAACCCCTCTCCCCCCAGCACCCTGTGTTACTGACTGTATCTGTACTGATGTGAATCCAGCTCCCTCAGACTGTCACTCAGTAACCCCTCTCCCCCCAGCACCCCGTGTTACTGACTGTGTCTGTACTGATGTGAATCCAGCTCCCTCACACTGTCACTCAGTAACCTCTCTCCCCCAGCACCCTGTGTTCCCCCAGCACCCTGTGTTACTGACTGTATCTGTACTGATGTTAATCCAGCTCCCTCACACTGTCACTCAGTAACCCCTCTCCCCCCAGCACCCTGTGTTACTGACTGTATCTGTACTGATGTGAATCCAGCTCCCTCAGACTGTCACTCAGTAACCCCTCTCCCCCCAGCACCCCGTGTTACTGACTGTGTCTGTACTGATGTGAATCCAGCTCCCTCACACTGTCACTCAGTAACCTCTCTCCCCCAGCACCCTGTGTTCCCCCAGCACCCTGTGTTACTGACTGTATCTCTACTAATAGTTTAATGGCTGCGGAAAGGCACTTCGAGGGGGATCTGCACACTGAGGTAATATGGGCTGAGGTTAGAAATAGGAAAGGAGCGGTCACATTGTTAGGAGTTTACTATAGGCCCCCAAATAGTAATAGAGATGTGGAGGAAGAAATTGCTAAGCAGATTATGGATATGTGTAGGGGTCACAGGGTAGTTGTCATGGGGGACTTTAACTTTCCAAATATTGATTGGAACCTTTGTAGGTCAAATAGTTTGGATGGGGCAGTTTTTGTGCAGTGTGTGCAGGAGGGTTTCCTGACACAATATGTGGATAGGCCGACAAGAGGTGAGGCCACATTGGATTTGGTACTGGGAAATGAACCGGGCCAAGTGTTAGATTTGGTTGTGGGAGAGCACTTTGGGGATAGTGACCACAATTCGGTGTCTTGTTATTGCAATGGAGAGGGATAGGGCCGTATGGCAGGGCAAGGTTTACAATTGGGGGAGAGGTAATTATGATGCGATTAGGCAAGAATTAGGGGGCATAAGTTGGGAACAGAAACTGTCAGGGAAAGGAACTAATGAAAAGTGGAACTTTTTCAAGGAACAAATACTGGATGTCCTTGATAGGTATGTCCCTGTCAGGCAGGGAGGAAATGGCCGAGTGAGGGAACCATGGTTCACAAAAGAGGTGGAATGTCTTGTGAAAAGGAAGAGGGAAGCTTATGTAGGGATGAGGAAACTAGGTTCAGATGGCTCGATTGAGGGTTACAAGTTAGCAAGGAATGAGCTGAAAAAGGGGCTTAGGAGAGCTAGGAGGGGACACGAGAAGTCCTTGGCGGGTCGGATCAAGGAAAACCCCAAGGCTTTTTACTCTTATGTGAGGAATAAAAGAATGACCAGGGTGAGGTTAGGGCCGGTCAAGGACAGTAGTAGGAACTTGTGTATGGAGTCAGTAGAGATAGGCGAGGTGATGAATGAATACTTTTCTTCAGTGTTCACCAAGGAGAGGGGCCATGTTTTTGAGGAAGAGAAGGTGTTACAGGCTAATAGGCTGGAGGAAATAGATGTTCAGAGGGAGGATGTCCTGGCAGTTTTGAATAAACTGAAGGTCGATAAGTCCCCTGGGCCTGATGAAATGTATCCTAGGATACTTTGGGAGGCAAGGGATGAGATTGCAGAGCCTTTGGCTTTGATCTTTGGGTCCTTGCTGTCCACGGGGATGGTGCCAGAGGACTGGAGAATGGCGAAAGTTGTTCCTTTGTTTAAGAAAGGGATTAGAAATGACCCTGGTAATTATAGACCGGTTAGTCTTACTTCGGTGGTTGGTAAATTGATGGAAAAGGTCCTTAGAGATGGGATTTACGACCATTTAGAAAGATGCGGATTAATCCGGGATAGTCAGCACGGATTCGTGAAGGGCAAGTCGTGCCTCACAAATTTGATAGAATTTTTTGAGGAGGTAACTAAGTGTGTTGATGAAGGTACGGCAGTTGATGTCATATACATGGATTTTAGTAAGGCATTTGATAAAGTCCCCCATGGTCGGCTTATGATGAAAGTGAGGAGGTGTGGGATAGAGGGAAAGTTGGCCGATTGGATAGGTAACTGGCTGTCTGATCGAAGACAGGGGGTGGTGGTGGATGGAAAATTTTCGGATTGGAGGCAGGTTGCTAGCGGAGTGCCGCAGGGATCAGTGCTTGGTCCTCTGCTCTTTGTGATTTTTATTAATGACTTAGAGGAGGGGGCTGAAGGGTGGATCAGTAAATTTGCTGATGACACCAAGATTGGTGGAGTAGTGGATGAGGTGGAGGGCCGTTGTAGGCTGCAAAGAGACATAGATAGGATGCAAAGCTGGGCTGAAAAATGGCAAATGGAGTTTAACCCTGATAAATGTGAGGTGATTCATTTTGGGAGGACTAATTCAAATGTGGATTACAGGGTCAAAGGTAGGGTTCTGAAGTCTGTGGAGGAACAGAGAGATCTTGGGGTTCATATCCACAGATCTGGGATGATTTGGGAAATGAGGCGGGGGGGGGGGGGTGGTGTGTGATAAAATGATATGCATTAAAAAGTT
>NW_027591561.1:75000-83902 GCF_964213995.1 Mustelus asterias | reverse complement strand
GGGTGCGGGTGACGCGCCACCCGCCAGCCGGCTGCTGATTGGTCAGCCCATGGCGCGAGGGGGGGAGCCGGTCAATCAGGTACCGGGGTGCATTGTGACGTCATATGGACCGGAAGGTGGGGCCGGCGTACTTGACCAATGGAAGGGCAGTCCGCGATCCTCCAATCAGAGCCGGCGACACAGGCCCCGCCCTCCCCTCCCCGGGCGTGGCGCGAGGCGTCACCGCCCAACTGTCACTCCCCAACTGTCCCCCCCTCACCCTCCCCCACCCTCACCCTCCCCTCACCCACCCTCCCTCACCATCCCCCCCCTCACCCTCCCCCACCCTCACCCTCCCCTCCCTCACCCACCCTCACCCTCCCCTCCCTCACCCTCACCCTCACCTTCACCCACCCCACCCTCCCCTCCCTCACCCTCACCCTCACCTTCACCCACCCTCACCCTCCCCTCCCTCACCCTCACCCTCCCCTCCCTCACCCACCCTCACCCTCCCCTCCCTCACCCACCCTCACCCTCCCCTCCCTCACCCTCACCTTCACCCACCCTCACCCTCCCCTCACCCACCCTCACCTCCCTCACCCACCCTCACCCTCCCCTCCCTCACCCTCCCCTCCCTCACCCTCACCCCTCCCACCCTCACCCTCCTCCCTCCCCTCCCCTCCCTCACCCTCCCTCACCCTCCACCCTCACCTCCCTCCCTCACCTCCTCACCCTCCCTCACCCTCCCTCACCCTCCCCTCCCTCACCATCCCCTCCCTCACCATCCCTCCCTCACCCTCACCATCCCCTCCTCACCCTCCCCTCCCTCACCCTCACCCTCCCCTCCCTCACCATCCCCTCACCCTCCCACACTCACCCTCCCCTCCGTCCCCCTCCCCCACGCTCCCTCCCTCACCCTCCCTCCCTCACCCACCCTCCCTCACCCACCCCTCCCTCACCCTCCCCTCCCTCACCCTCCCCTCCCTCACCATCCCCTCCCTCACCCTCCCCTCCCTCACCCACCCCTCCCTCACCCTCCCCTCCCTCACCATCCCCTCCCTCACCATCCCCTCCCTCACCATCCCCTCCCTCACCCTCCCTCACCCTCACCATCCCCTCCCTCACCCTCCCCTCCCTCACCCTCACCCTCCCCTCCCTCACCATCCCCTCCCTCACCATCCCCTCACCCTCCCCCACGTCCCCCTCCCCCACCCTCCCCTCCCTCACCCTCCCTCCCTCACCCTCCCCTCCCTCCCCCTCCCACCCTCCCCTCCCTCACCCACCCCTCCCTCACCATCCCCTCCCTCACCATCCCCTCCCTCACCATCCCCTCCCTCACCCTCCCTCACCCTCACCATCCCCTCCCTCACCCTCCCTCCCTCACCCTCACCCTCCCCTCCCTCACCATCCCCTCCCTCACCATCCCCTCCCTCACCATCCCCTCACCCTCCCCCACCCTCCCACACTCACCCTCCCCTCCGTCCCCCTCCCCCACCCTCCCCTCCCTCACCCTCCCTCCCTCACCCACCCTCCCCTCCCTCACCCCCCCCCCACCCTCCCCTCCCTCACCCTCCCCCACCCTCCCCCACCCTCCCCTCCCTCACCCTCCCCCACCCTCCCCTCCCTCACCCTCCCCTCACTCACCCTCCCACCCTCCCTCCGTCACCCTCTCTCCGTCACCCTCCCCCCCACTCTCCACCCTCACACTCCCCTCCCTCACCCTCAGCCTCCCTCCCTCACCCTCCTCTCCCTCCCTCCCTCACCCTCACCCTCCCTCCCTCACCCTCCCCTCCCTCACCCTCCCCTCCCTCACCCTCCCCTCCCTCACCCTCCCTCCCTCCCTCACTCTTCCCTCCCTCACCCTCACCATCCACTTCCTACCTCACCCTCCCCTCCTTCATCCTCCCCTCCCTCACCCTCGTCCCTCATCCTCCCCTCCCTCCCTCACCCACCCCTCTCTCACCCGCGCCCAACACCCCTCAGCCTCCCCTCCCTCCCTCCCTCACCCTCCAACCGTCACCCCCAACCGTCACCCCAACCGTCACCCCCCAACCCTCACCCCCCAACCCTCACCCCCAACCCTCACCCCCAACCGTCACCCCCCAACCGTCACCCCCCAACCGTCACCCCCCAACCGTCACCCCCCAACATTCACCCCCCAACATTCACCCCCCAACCGTCACCCCCCAACCGTCACCCCCCAACCGTCACCCCCCAACCGTCACCCCGCAACTGTCACCCCCCCAATTGTCACCCCGCAACCGTCACCCCCCAACCGTCACTCCCCAATTGTCACTCCCTCAGACCCTCGCCTCCCTCACCCTCCTCCCGCACCCTCCTCCCTCACCCTCGTCCCTCACTCCCCAACCCTCTCTCTCCAACCGTCACACCCGAACCGTCACTGCCTCAAACCCGCCTCCCTCAGACCCTCACTCTCCTCCGTCACCTCCCTCAGACCCCCCAACCGTCACCCCCCAACCGTCATCCCCCAACCGTCACCCCCAACCGTCACCCCGCCAACGATCACCCCCAAACTGTAAACTCCCAACTGCCCCTCCAACCGTCACCCCCCAATCGTCACCCCCCAAACATCACCCCCCAACTGTCACTCCCTCAGACCCTCGCCTCCCTCACCCTCGTCCCTCACCCTCGTCCCTCACCCCCCAACCGTCACCCCCAACCGTCACCCCCCAACCGTCACCCCCCCAACCGTGACCCTCCAACCGTCACCCCACCAACCGTCACCCCCCAACCTTCACCCCCCAACCGTCACCCCCCAACCGTCACCCCACAACTGTCTCTCCCTCAGACCCTCTCCTCCTTCACCCTCTCTCACCCTCCTCCTCACCCTCTTCCCTCACCCTCTTCCCTCACCCTCTTCCCTCACCCTCCTCCCTCACCCTCCTCCCTCATTCTCTTCCCTCACCCTCTTCCCTCACCCTCCTCCCTCATCCTCCTCCCACACCCTCCTCCCTCACCCTCCTCCCAAACCCTCCTCCCTCACCCTCCTCCCTCACCCCCCAACTCTCACCCTCCAACCATCACGCCCCAACCGTCACTGCCTCAAACCCGCCTCCCTCAGACCCTCACTCTCCTCCCCCACCTCCCTCAGACACCCCAACCCTCTCCCCCCAACCATCACCCCCCAACCGTCACCCCCCAACCATCACCCCCCAACCGTCACCCCCCCAACCGTCACACCCCCAACCGTCACACCCCAACCTTCACCCCCCAACTGTCACCCCCCAACCGTCACCCCCCAACCGTCACCCCCTAACCGTCACCCCCCAACCGTCACCCCCCCAATTGTCACCCCCCAACCTTCACCCCTCAACCGTCACCCCCCAACCGTCACCCCCCCAATTGTCACCCCCCTAACCGTCACCCCCCAACCGTCACCCCCCAACCGTCACCCCCCAACCGTCACCCCCCAACCGTCACCCCCCAACCGTCACCCCCCAACCGTCACCCCCAACCGTCACCCCCCAACGGTCACCCCCCAACCGTCACCCCCCACACCGTCACCCCCCACCGTCACCCCCCAACCCTCACCCCCCAACCGTCACCCCCCAACCGTCACCCCCCAACCGTCACTCCCCAACCATCACCCCCCAACCGTCACCCCCAACCCTCACCCCCCCAACCGACACCCCCCAACCGTCACCCCCAACCCTCACCCCCCCAACTGACACCCTCCAACCGTCACTCCCCAACCGTCACTCCCCAACCGTCACCCCCCAACTGTCACCCCCAACCGTCACTCCCCAACCCTCAACCCCCCAACCCTAACCCCCCAACTGTCACCCCACAACCGTCACCCCCCAACCGTCACCCCCCAACCCTCACTCTCCAACCGTCACACCCGAACCTTCGCCCCCCCAACCGTCACCCCCCAACCGTCGCCCCCCCAACCGTCACCCCCCAACCGTCGCCCCCCCAACCGTCACCCCCCAACCCTCACCCCCCAACCCTCACCCCCCAGCCGTCACCCTCCAACCGTCACCCTCGAACCGTCACCACCCGAACCGTCACCCCCCCAACCGTCACTCCCCAACCGTCACTGCCTCAAACCCGCCTCCCTCAGACCCTCACACTCCTCCCTCACCTCCTTCAGACACCCCAACCATAACCCCCCAACCCTCACCCCCCAACCCTCACACCCCAACCCTCACCCCCCAACCCTCACCCCCCAACACTTACCCCCCAACCATCATCCCCCAACCCTCACCCCCCAACCGTCATCCCCCAACCATCACCCCCCAACCCTCACCCCCCAATCGTCACCCCCCAAACATCACCCCCCCAACCGTCACCCTCCAACCGTCAGCCCCCAACCGTCACTCCCCAACTGTCACTCCCTCAGACCCTCACCTCCCTCACCCTCCTCCCTCACCCTCCTCCCTCACACTCCTCCCTCACACTCCTCCCTCACCCTCCTCCCTCACCCTCCTCCCTCACCCTCCTCCCTCACCCTCCTCCCTCACTCCCCAACCGTCCTCCCTCACCCCACAACCGTCATCCCCCAACCATCACCCCCCAACCCTCACCCCCCAATCGTCACTCCCCAACCGTCACCCCCCCAACCGTCAGGCCCCAACCGTCACCCCCTCAACCGTCACCCCCCCCAACCGTGACCCTCCAACCGTCACCCCCTCAACCGTCACCCCCCCCAACCGTCACCCCCCAAACGTCACCCCCCAACCGTCACCCCCCAACCGTCACTCCCCAACCGTCACCCCCCAACCGTCACCCCCCAACCGTCACCCCACAACTGTCTCTCCCTCAGACCCTCTCCTCCTTCACCCTCCCTCACCCTACCCCCCCAGACCCTCCTCCCTAACCCTCCTCTCTCACCCTCCTCTCTCACCCTCCTCTCTCACCCTCCTCCCTCACCCTCCTCCCTCACCCTCCTCCCTCACCCTCCTCCCTCACCCTCTTCCCTCACCCTCCTCCCTCATCCTCCTCCGTCATCCTCCTCCCACACCCTCCTCCCTCACCCTCCTCCCAAACCCTCCTCTCTCACCCTCCTCCTCCTCCCTCACCCTCCTCCATCACCCTCCACCCTCACTCTGCTCCCTCACACCCAACCTTCTTCCCTCACCCCCAACTCTCACCCTCCAACCGTCACGCCCCAATCGTCACTGCCTCAAACCCGCCTCCCTCAGACCCTCACACTCCTCCCTCACCTCCCTCAGACACCCCAACCATCACCCCCCCACCGTCACTCCCTCAGACCCTCCCCTCCCTCACACTCCTCCCTCACACTCCTCCCTCACCCTCCGCCCTCACCCTCCTCCCTCACCCTCCGCCCTCACCCTCCTCCCTCACCCTCCTCCCTCACCCTCCTCCCTCACCCTCCTCCCTCACCCTCCTCCCTCACCCTCCTCCCTCACACCCCAACCCTCACCCTCCAACCGTCACCCCCCAACCCTCACCCCCCCAACCGTCACCCCCAACGTTGTCTACCTGATACGCTGCAAGAAAGGATGTCCCGAGGCATGGTACATTGGGGAAACCATGCAGACGCTACGACAACGGATGAATGAACACCACTCGACAATCACCAGGCAAGCCTGTTCTCTTCCTGTGGGGGAGCACTTCAGCGGTCACGGGCATTCAGCCTTGGATCTTCAGGTAAGCGTTCTCCAAGGCGGCCTTCACGACACACGACAGCGCAGAGTCGCTGAGCAGAAACTGATAGCCAAGTTCCGCACACATGAGGACGGCCTAAACCGGGATGTTGGATTTATGTCACATTATCAGTAACCCCCACAGCTTGCCTCCTGGACTTGCAGAATTCCACAAGCTGTACTGTCTGGAGACAATACACATCTCTTTAACCTGTGTTGAATGCTCCCTCCACCCACATTGTCTGTACATTTAAGACCTGGCTGGCTGTAGAGATTTGCATTCTAATCAGTATTCTGTAATTTGATTTCTGTGTCTGTGCCCTGTTTGAGAACAGATATCCACTCCATCTGACGAAGGAGCTGTGCTCCGAAAGCTTATGGTATTTGCTACCAAATAAACCTGTTGGACTTTAACCTGGTGTTGTGAGACTTCTTACTGAACAAGTTCAACAACATGGAGATGGACACCTGGGGGGCGGACCCTGGTGTCCTGTCAGGCAGACATCAAGAAACCCACTGGGTATTGGAACCCCCTCCTGGGACCTCATTGGCCGGAAGCCAGAGAAGTTTCTGGAAAGGCAAGCAGGCTGGGGATAAAGGGACACACTCAGAGGCACGCTGCAGCGAAGACTCGACAGGGGAGGCGGCCGTGACCATTCGGAAGACTGACCAGAGAAGGAAGGAAGGAAGGAAGAAGCGGCCATCGAGACTCACCTTCGTGACGACAGACCAGAGGGACTCAGAGAATCGGGCCTGCAGTTTAACCAAGCCATCTTTATGGGTAGTATACTTGGATCTGGGGTATCCTCTTGTTTTATGTGGGTAATTTAAGGGTTAATAGTGTTATTAATAAACTTGTTGAACCTTTACTTGTGTTTGTCCTTGTCCACCTTGCAAATAAGGGCACCGGGGTAAAACCTTGGAGTAAGTAAACTGGTTGAAAGTATCTGAGAATTAACAGGTAGAACAGCCTCAAACCCGCCTCCCTCAGACCCTCCCTCACCTCCCTCAGACACCGCAACCCTCACCCCCCAACTGTCACACCCCCAACTGTCACACCCCCAACCGTCACACCCCCAACCGTCACCCCCCCAACCGTCACCCCCCCAACCGTCACCCCCCCAACCGTCACCCCCCCAACCGTCACCCCCCCAACCGTCACCCCCCCAACCGTCACCCCCCCAACCGTCACCCCCCCAACCGTCACCCCCCCAACCGTCACCCCCCCAACCGTCACCCCCCAATCGTCACCCCCCAATCGTCACCCCCCCAACGTCACCCCCCAACCGTCACCCCCCCAACGTCACCCCCCCAACGTCACCCCCCATCTGTCACCCCCCAACCGTCACCCCCCAACCGTCACCCCCCAACCGTCACCCCCCAACCGTCACCCCCCAACCGTCACCCCCCAACCGTCACCCCCCAACCGTCACCCCCCAACCGTCACCCTCCAACCATCACTCCCTCACCCTCCTCCCACACCTCGCTCAGACCCTCACCTCCCTTAGACCTCACCCTCCAGCTGTCACTTCCTCAGATCCTCCTCCCTCAGACCCTCCACCCTCAGACCCTCCTCCCTCAGACCCTCCTCCCACCGACCTTCCTCCCTCAGACCCTCCTCCCTCAGACCCTCCTCCCTCCACCCTCAGACCCTCCACCCTCAGACCCTCCACCCTCAGACCCTCCTCCCTCACCCTCCTCCCTCACCCTCCTCCCTCAGACCCTCCTCCCTCAGACCCTCCTCCCTCAGACCTTCCTCCCTCACCCTCCACCCTCCTCTCTCACCCGCAGACCCTTCTTCCTCGGACCGTCACCTCCCTCTGACCCTCACCTCCCTCAAACCCTCCTCCCTCAGACCCTCCACCCCCTCAGACGCTCCACCCCCTCAGACCCTCCACCCCCTCAGACCCTCCACCCCCTCAGACCCTCCACCCCCTCAGACCCTCCACCCCCTCAGACCCTCCACCCCCTCAGACCCTCCACCCCCTCAGACCCTCCACCCCCTCAGACCCTCCACCCCCTCAGACCCTCCACCCCCTCAGGCCCTCACTCCCTCAGGCCCTCACTCCCTCAGGCCCTCACTCCCTCAGGCCCTCACTCCCTCAGGCCCTCACTCCCTCAGGCCCTCACTCCCTCAGGCCCTCACTCCCTCAGGCCCTCACTCCCTCAGACCCTCACTCCAGCAGACCCTCGTCTCGCAGACCCTCCTCCCTCAGACCCTCACCTCCCTCAGACCCTCCACCCTCAGAGCTTCCACTCCCTCAGACCCTGACTCCCCCAGACCCTCCCTGACTCTCAGACGCTCCACTCCCTCAGAGCCTCAACCCCCTCAGACCCTCAGATGCTCCACCCTCAGACACTCCACCTTCAGACGCTCCTCCCTCAGACCCTCCAACCGTCACCCTCACCTCTCTCAGACTCCATCCTCAGACACTCCATCCTCAGACCCTCACCATCCTCAGACCCTCCACCCTCAGACCCTCCACTACCTCAGACCCTACACCCCCCCCAGACCCTCCATCCCCAGACCCTCCACCCTCAGACTCTCCACGCACAGACCCTCACCTCCCTCGGAGCTTCCACCCTCAAACCCTCACCTCCCTCAGAGTCTCCACCCTCTGACCCTCATTCCCCCAGACCCTTCACTCCCCCAGGCCCTCCACTCCCCCAGGCCCTCCACTCCCCCAGGCCCTCCACTCCCCCAGGCCCTCCACTCCCCCAGGCCCTCCACTCCCTCAGACCCTCCACTCCCTCAGACCCTCCACTCCCTCAGACCCTCCACTCCCTCAGACCCTCCACTCCCTCAGACCCTCACCTCCCTCACCCTCAAACTGTCACCCTCACATCCTTCAGATCCTCATCTCCTTCAGACCCTCAAACCATCACTCTCCAGTCCCGGAGCCTCAAACTCTAACCCTCCACTGCCTCAGACCCTCCACTCCCTCACCCTCCACTCCCTCAGCCACAAACCCTCAAACTGTCACCCTCAGAGTTCCATCCTCCCTCAAACTATCATCTCCCTCAGACCCTCAAATTTTCACTCTCAAGCCCTCCACTCCCTCACCCTCAAACCCTCCATTCCCTCACTGATCCCCCTCCTTGAATCATCCTCACCCCCTCTGTCACCCTCAACCGCTTCGTTCCATCACCCCCTCCCCCACCGTTTCCCCATCCCCACCCCCCTCTCCTGATAGATTGGGAAATGTCACTTAAAGTGATGACGGCGGATAGGCATTGGCAAACATCCAAGGAGTACAAGGGTGAGACTAAAACTGGAATCGTGGCCAAATCAT
>NW_027591561.1:0-62500 GCF_964213995.1 Mustelus asterias | reverse complement strand
ATGACCGTTGCTGCAGGGAGTGTAATGACCGTTGCTGCAGGGAGTGTAATGACCGTCGCTGCTGGGAGTGTAATGACCGTTGCTGCAGGGAGTGTAATGACCGTCGCTGCTGGGAGTGTAATGACCGTTGCTGCAGGGAGTGTAATGACCGTCGCTGCTGGGAGTGTAATGACTGTCACTGCAAGGAGTGTAATGACTTGCTGCTGGGAGTGTAATTACTCGCTGCTGGGAGTGTAATTACTCGCTGTTGGGAGTGTAATTACTCGCTGCTGGGAGTGTAATGACTGTCACTACTGGGAGTGTAATGACCGTCGCTGCTGGGAGTGTAATGACCATCGCTGCTGGGAGTGTAATGACCGTTGCTGCAGGGAGTGTAATGACCGTCATGTCTCTGATTACAGGCCCAGCATCTCGCTCGGTGGAAACTCTGAAGGAAATGATTAAAGCTGGGATGAACATTGCTCGACTCAACTTCTCACACGGCTCTCACGAGGTGAGAGGGGCTCAGTCTCTGTAATGGGATTCCCTACTGGTTACCGTAAGGGTTTACACCCCCACCCTGTGCTGGTCCTCTCTCTCTGTGTCTCCTGGGGGGGGGCAGGGAGGGGCTCCCATCCACACTGAGCACCACCGATGGTCCTCTCTCTCTCCCCTCCGAGCATTGACCTGCCTCTGCAAAGTGACTGACCCTCAGTTCACAGGACGTCAGTTACTCTCACGGTGCAAGTCCAGCTGGTGAGTGTCGACTATCCAACTACAGGGGGTATCACGGATGAACCCAACCCCGACCTCACGAGGCTTGATGTCCAGCCGAGAGTCATATGACCATACGAATAAGGAGCAGGAGTAGGCCACTCGGCCCCTCAAGCATAGAATCCCTACACTGCAGAAGAGGCCATTCAGCCCATCAAGTCTGCACCGGCTCTGACAGAGCATCCCACCCAGGCCCTCTCCATTGCCTTATGTCCGTCACCCCACACGTTTACCATCCAACTAACCTACAGATCTTTGGACACTAAGGGGCAATTTAGCACGGCCAATCCCCCTAACCTACACACCTTTCGAATGTGGGAGGAAACCGGAGCACCCGGAGGAAACCCACGCAGACACGGGGAGAATGTGCAGACTCCACACAGACACTGACCCAAGGCCGGAATCGAACCATGGAGTGGTAAAGCTCCAGTACCTAATTGCCGCCTGTACAAGCCTGGGATCCAGCTGCCTCCTGGGGTAAATCCTTGGTTTGCCGGGGGTGGGGGGGTTGGTGAGAGTGGGAGAGGGTAATGCTGGGGTCTGACTCTTTCTGATGCTCCCTATTCCCCTGCATCCCCTCCCCCGGCAAGCTACATGCTGGGATTTGACTCTCTCTTCCTCTCTGTCTCCACCAGTATCACGCTGGCTCCATCAGGAACATCCGGCAAGCGGTGGACAGCTTCTCCAAACCCCTGTACCAGAGGATCGTGGCCATCGCTCTCGACACAAAGGGTCCAGAAATCCGCAGTGGGCTTGTCAAAGGCGTGAGTGAGCGCACCCTGCTCGCACCTCCACCCTTTCCCTTCCGAGGGGGTGGGTTCGGAGGTGGGGGTTTTGGGGTGGATTCGGGATGGGTTTGGGGGGTTGGGTGTGGGTGTGTTTGGGGAGTCTGGGGGTGGGCGGGTTTGGGGTGCACTTGGGGGGAGGGTGGTGAGAGGGTGGGGTTGGGGGCATTGGGTAGTACAAAGAACAAAGAACAGTACAGCACAGGAAACAGGCCCTTCGGCCCTCCAAGCCTGTGCCGCTCCTTGGTCCAACTAGACCAATCGTTTGTATCCCTCCATTCCCAGGCTGCTCATGTGACTATCCAGGTAAGTCTTAAACGATGTCAGCGTGCCTGCCTCCACCACCCTACTTGGCAGCGCATTCCAGGCCCCCACCACCCTCTGCGTAAAAAACGTCCCTCTGATGTCTGAGTTATACTTCGCCCCTCTCAGCTTGAGCCCGTGACCCCTCGTGATCGTCACCTCCGACCTGGGAAAAAGCTTCCCACTGTTCACCCTATCTATACCCTTCATAATCTTGTACACCTCTATTAGATCTCCCCTCATTCTCCGTCTTTCCAAGGAGAACAACCCCAGTCTACCCAATCTCTCCTCATAGCTAAGACCCTCCATACCAGGCAACATCCTGGTAAACCTTCTCTGCACTCTCTCCAATGCCTCCACGTCCTTCTGGTAGTGCGGCGACCAGAACTGGACGCAGTACTCCAAATGTGGCCTAACCAGCATTCTATACAGCTGCATCATCAGACTCCAGCTTTTATACTCTATACCCCGTCCTATAAAGGCAAGCATACCATATGCCTTCTTCACCACCTTCTCCACCTGTGCTGCCACCTTCAAGGATTTGTGGACTTGCACACCTAGGTCCCTCTGTGTTTCTATACTCCTGATGACTCTGCCATTTATTGTATAACTCCTCCCTACATTATTTCTTCCAAAATGCATCACTTCGCATTTATCCGGATTAAACTCCATCTGCCACCTCTCCGCCCAATTTTCCAGCCTATCTATATCCTGCTGTATTGCCCGACAATGCTCTTCGCTATCCGCAAGTCCAGCCATCTTCGTGTTATCCGCAAACTTGCTGATTACACCAGTTACACCTTCTTCCAAATCATTTATATATATCACAAATAGCAGAGGTCCCAGTACAGAGCCCTGCGGAACACCACTGGTCACAGACCTCCAGTGGTTGGGGATGAGAGCATTTGGGGGTTTGGTGGGGTGGGGGGGTTTTGGGGTGGGTTTGGGGGTTTGGCGGGGTGGGGGGGTACTCACAGAGACAGTAATTCTGGTTGAAGATGTACTTTATTGCTGACCAGGCCTGGTCCACATGTGTGGGAGAATGATTATTCTAAATTGCATTGTATCAGAAGTACAATTATAATTTTTCAAAAATCATTCGCTCGCCTCTTTGTTCATCCCAGCCGGACATGAGCCAATCATTTTAGAATGAATCATTTACCTTGGCCAATCACATTTCACTCTCTGGCAGCGTGAGAACACGTAAGTTCGTTGAGTTCTAACGTTTCTTTTCCCACTGTCTCCCAGCAACCGAAATACATAGGTCCACAGAGTTCAGATGTTTCTTTGCCCACTGTCGAATTAGTAAGCCCTTATCGGGAAAAATTGAATGATTCTATTCGTGCTACTGCCTGGGAAGCTTGTATTTTCGAAGGTCACATTGATAAGTGAGTTTTCAGGAGCTGCATTGTTTTCAAGGAATGTGGTTCTTCTTGTTCAGCTGTATCCCATCATGCCCTAGAATATCATGAGCCAAGGTATGCTTTTAACACAGAATACAGTATGTTTTCCAAAAAAATAGATATTTAAATTCTCTAACAGTGGTTATATGTGTTTCTGTGCAAACTGTACCTTTGTAACTCCAGGGTACCTTGTACTTTTTCTATACCATATTCACTCTAAATTAGTTTATCTTCATCTATTAGTCTTTTCAGTTCCACGCTATCCTAAAGCCCTCTAACAGGGGGTTTGGAGTGGGGGGGTTTGGGTGGGGGATGATTGGGGGAAGTTTGGGGTGGAGGGTGGTTGGGTGCTGGGTTTGGGTGGCGGGTGGTTGGGGGGGGTTGGTATGGGGTGGGGTGGTTGGGGACATTGCGATAGGGGGGTGCTGAGTTTGGGGTGGGGGGGTGGTTGAGTGCTAGGTTTGGGGCGGGGGGGTGGTAGAGATGGGGGTAGTTGGGGTGGGAGGTGATTGAGGGGTGTGGGTGGTTGGGGGGGGTTGGTATGGGGTGGGGTGGTTGGGGACATTGCAGTAGGGGGGTGCTGATTTTGGGGTGGAGGGTGGTTGGGGTGGGGGGTTGGTTGAGTGCTAGGTTTGGGGCGGTAGAGATGGGGGTGTTGGGGTGGGAGGTGATTGAGGGGTGTGGGTGTGTCCGCTCTTGTGTCTGACCCTCCTATTCTGTTGCAGAGTGAGAGTGGGGAGGCGGAGCTGCTGAAAGGGTCAGAGGTTACAGTGACCACTGACCCGAGTTTCCGGGAAAAATGCAGTGAGCAGCTGGTGTGGATCGATTTCAGGAACCTGACCCAGGTGGTGAGAGTGGGCGGGAGGATCTACATCGATGATGGCCTCATCTCCCTCCTGATCAAGGAGATTGGTAAGTGTGTGTCACACCCTCAGCTGTAGCTCACTGTATCACAGAGGGGGCAGAGTGAGTCCCACATTCTCCCCCATTCCCCCCCGTGGGAGCGAGTCCCACATTCTCCCCCTCTCACCGTGGGAGCGAGTCCCACATTCTCCCCCACTCCCCCCCGTGGGAGCGAGTCCCACATTCTCCCCCACTCCCCTGTGGGAGCGAGTCCCACATTCTACCCCCACTCCCCCCCGTGGGAGCGAGTCCCACATTCTCCCCCATTCCCCATGGGAGCGAGTCCCACATTCTCCCCCACACCCCCCGTGGGAGCGAGTCCCACATTCTCACCCTCTCCCCCCGTGGGAGTGAGTCCCACATTCTCCCCCATTCCCCGTGGGAGCGAGTCCCACATTCTCACCCTCTCCCCCCGTGGGAGCGAGTCCCACATTCTCCCCCACTCCCCCCGTGGGAGCGAGTCCCACATTCTCCCCCCACTCCCCGTGGGAGCGAGTCCCACATTCTCCCCCCCTCCCCCCGTGGGAGCGAGTCCCACATTCTCCCCCCTCCCCCCGTGGGAGTGAGTCCCACATTCCCCCCCCTCCCCGTGGGAGTGAGTCCCACATTGTCCCCCACTGCCCCCCTTGGGAGCGAGTCCCACATTCTCCCCCACTCCCCCCGTGGGAGCGAGTCCCACATTCTCCCCCACTCCCCCCGTGGGAGCGAGTCCCACATTCTCCCCCACTCCCCCCGTGGGAGTGAGTCCCACATTCTCCCCCTCTCCCCCCGTGGGAGCGAGTCCCACATTCTCCCCCACTCCCCCGTGGGAGCGAGTCCCACATTCTCCCCCTCTCCCCCCCGTGGGAGCGAGTCCCACACTCTCCCCCACTCCCCCCGTGGGAGCGAGTCCCACATTCTTCCCCCACTCCCCCCGTGGGAGCGAGTCCCACACTCTCCCCCACTCCCCCCGTGGGAGTGAGTCCCACATTCTTCCCCCACTCCCCCCGTGGGAGCGAGTCCCACATTCTTCCCCCACTCCCCCCGTGGGAGCGAGTCCCACATTCTCCCCCCCTCCCCGTGGGAGTGAGTCCCACATTCTCCCCCCCCACTCCCCCCGTGGGAGCGAGTCCCACATTCTCCCCCCCTCTCTCCCCGTGGGAGCGAGTCCCATTCTCCCCCATTCCCCATGGGAGAGAGTCCCACATTCTCCCCCATTCCCCATGGGAGAGAGTCCCATTCTCCCCCATTCCCCATGGGAGAGAGTCCCACATTCTCCCCTCCTCTGGATCATTTCTTTATCGAGCAAATGGGGCTCCAGTTTAAAATCCAGGGAATGGAAAACGCAGACATCAATCCTTCAAAAACGCACCCGCTGCTCACAGAGTGTGGCCCTGGTGCTGGGTTGGTTCAGTATTGTTCGGCGGGGATTTGGTTTGGTGTGGGTGACCCCTGGCTCCCGGTGACTCGCTGTGTGTTGACTGTGTGACCAGGAAAGGATTGCTGCCTGACCGAGGTAGAGAACGGAGGGACGCTCTGCAGCAGGAAGGGCATCAACCTGCCCGAGGCGGCCCTGGACCTTCCCGCCGTGTCCGAGCAGGACGTGAAGGACCTGCTCTTCGGCCTGGAACACGGCATCGACATGATCTTTGCCTCCTTCATCCGCAAGGCGGAGGATGTCCACACGATCCGTCAGGTCCTCGGGGAGAAGGGGAAACATCTGAAAATAATCAGCAAGATCGAGAATCACGAGGGAGTGAGGAGGTAAACAGGAGGGGTCAGGGGTCAGCGCGCAGGCTTGGCGGTGAGCGCGGGGGCCTTGGAGTGCGGGGAGGGGGGTGGGACTGTGAGGGGGGGAGTGTGAGGGGGGGAGTGTGAGGGGGGGACTGTGAGGGGGGGACTGTGAGGGGGGGAGTGTGAGGGTGGGAGTGGAAGAGCGAGGGTGGGAGTGCGAGGGGGCGGTGGAAGGTTCCCGGTGATGATAACGCTGAATATCTGCTCCAATCTGATGCCTCAGGTTTGATGAGATTTTAGAGGTCAGTGACGGGGTCATGGTGGCTCGTGGAGATCTCGGGATTGAGATCCCGGCTGAGAAAGTCTTCCTCGCTCAGAAGATGATCATTGGACGATGCAATCACGCTGGAAAACCGGTCATTTGTGCCACTCAGGTGTGTTACCGAGAGACAAGAGGCAGAATCTGTACTGCTCGTATCTGACTGGGGTCCGGGTCCCACACACACTGACTCTCACTGGGGTACAGGTCCCACACACACTGACTCTCACTGGGGTATGGGTTCCACACACACTGACTCTCACTGGGGTACGGGTCCCACACACACTGACTCTCACTGGGGTACGGGTCCCACACACACTGACTCTCACTGGGGTACAGGTCCCACACACACTGACTCTCACTGGGGTACGGGTCCCACACACACTGACTCTCACTGGGGTATGGGTTCCACACACACTGACTCTCACTGGGGTACGGGTCCCACACACACTGACTCTCACTGGGGTCCGGGTCCCACACACACTGACTCTCACTGGGGTACGGGTCCCACACACACTGACTCTCACTGGGGTACGGGTCCCACACACACTGACTCTCACTGGGGTACGGGTCCCACACACACTGACCCTCACTGGGGTACGGGTCCCACACACACTGACTCTCACTGGGGTACGGGTCCCACACACACTGACTCTCACTGGGGTACGGGTCCCACACACACTGACTCTCACTGGGGTACGGGTCCCACACACACTGACCCTCACTGGGATACGGGTCCCACACACGCTGACTCTCACTGGGGTATGGGTTCCACACACACTGACTCTCACTGGGGTACGGGTTCCACACACACTGACCCTCACTGGGGTACGGGTCCCACACACACTGACCCTCACTGGGATACGGGTCCCACACACACTGACCCTCACTGGGGTACGGGTCCCACACACACTGACTCTCACTGGGGTACGGGTTCCACACACACTGACTCTCACTGGGGTACGGGTCCCACACACACTGACTCTCACTGGGGTACGGGTTCCACACACACTGACTCTCACTGGGATACAGGTTCCACACACACTGACTCTCACTGGGGTACGGGTTCCACACACACTGACTCTCACTGGGGTACGGGTTCCACACACACTGACTCTCACTGGGGTGCGGGTTCCGCACACACTGACTCTCACTGGGGTATGGGTCCCACACACACTGACTCTCACTGGGGTATGGGTCCCACACACACTGACTCTCACTGGGGTACGGGTTCCACACACACTGACTCTCACTGGGGTACGAG
The DNA here is from genome assembly GCF_964213995.1 of Mustelus asterias. Taxonomy (NCBI): domain Eukaryota; kingdom Metazoa; phylum Chordata; class Chondrichthyes; order Carcharhiniformes; family Triakidae; genus Mustelus; species Mustelus asterias. The sequence goes on along the minus strand of NW_027591561.1, from coordinate 55,057 downwards.
TCCCTCACACACTGACTCTCACTGGGGTATGGGTCCCACACACACTGACTCTCACTGGGGTACGGGTCCCACACACACTGACTCTCACTGGGGTACAGGTCCCACACACACTGACTCTCACTGGGGTACGGGTCCCACACACACTGACTCTCACTGGGGTATGGGTCCCACACACACTGACTCTCACTGGGGTACGGGTATCGCACACACTGACTCTCACTGGGGTATGGGTTCCACACACACTGACTCTCACTGGGGTGCGGGTTCCGCACACACTGACTCTCACTGGGGTATGGGTCCCACACACACTGACTCTCACTGGGGTACGGGTCCCACACACACTGACTCTCACTGGGGTACGGGTCCCACACACACTGACTCTCACTGGGGTACGGGTCCCACACACACTGACTCTCACTGGGGTACGGGTCCCACACACACTGACTCTCACTGGGGTACGGGTTCCACACACACTGATTCTCACTGGGGTACGGGTCACACACACTGACTCTCACTGGGGTACGGGTCCCACACACACTGACTCTCACTGGGGTACGGGTCCCACACACACTGACTCTCACTGGGGTACGGGTTCCACACACACTGACTCTCACTGGGGTACGGGTTCCGCACACACTGACTCTCACTGGGGTACGGGTTCCACACACACTGACTCTCACTGGGGTACGGGTTCCACACACACTGACTCTCACTGGGATACGGGTCCCACACACACTGACTCTCACTGGGGTACGGGTCCCACACACACTGACTCTCACTGGGGTACGGGTCCCACACACACTGATTTTCACTGGGGTACAGGTCCCACACACACTGACTCTCACTGGGGTACGAGTCCCTCACACACTGACTCTCACTGGGGTACGGGCCCCACGGGCACTGACTCTCACTGGGGTACGGGTCCCACACACACTGACTCTCACTGGGGTACGGGTCCCACACACACTGACTCTCACTGGGGTACGGGTGCCACACACACTGACTCTCACTGGGGTACGGGTTCCACACACACTGACTCTCACTGGGGTACGGGTCCCACACACACTGACTCTCACTGGGGTACAGGTCCCACACACACTGACTCTCACTGGGGTACGGGTCCCACACACACTGACTCTCACTGGGGTACGGGTCCCACACACACTGACTCTCACTGGGGTACAGGTCCCACACACACTGACTCTCACTGGGGTACGGGTCCCACACACACTGACTCTCACTGGGGTATGGGTCCCACACACACTGACTCTCACTGGGGTACGGGTTCCACACACACACTGATTCTCACTGGGGTACGGGTCACACACACTGACTCTCACTGGGGTACGGGTCCCACACACACTGACTCTCACTGGGGTACGGGTCCCACACATACTGACTCTCACTGGGGTACGGGTCCCACACACACTGACTCTCACTGGGGTATGGGTTTCACACACACTGACTCTCACTGGGGTACGGGTTCGACACACACTGACTCTCACTGGGGTACGGGTCCCACACACACTGACTCTCACTGGGGTACGGGTTCCACACAAACTGACTCTCACTGGGGTACGGGTCCCACACACACTGACTCTCACTGGGGTACGGGTCCCACACACACTGACTCTCACTGGGGTACAGGTTCCACACACACTGACTCTCACTGGGGTACGGGTCCCGCACACACTGACTCTCACTGGGGTACGGGTTCCACACACACTGACTCTCACTGGGGTACGGGTTCCGCACACACTGACTCTCACTGGGGTACGGGTTCCACACACACTGACTCTCACTGGGGTACGGGTCCCACACACACTGACTCTCACTGGGGTACGGGTCCCACACACACTGATTTTCACTGGGGTACAGGTCCCACACACACTGACTCTCACTGGGGTACGGGTTCCACACACACTGACTCTCACTGGGGTACGGGTCCCACAGACACTGACTCTCACTGGGGTACGGGTTCCACACAAACTGACTCTCACTGGGGTATGGGTCCCACACACACTGACTCTCACTGGGGTACGGGTCCCACACACACTGACTCTCACTGGGGTACAGGTTCCACACACACTGACTCTCACTGGGGTACGGGTCCCGCACACACTGACTCTCACTGGGGTACGGGTTCCACACACACTGACTCTCACTGGGGTACGGGTTCCGCACACACTGACTCTCACTGGGGTACGGGTTCCACACACACTGACTCTCACTGGGGTACGGGTTCCACACACACTGACTCTCACTGGGGTACGGGTCCCACACACACTGACTCTCACTGGGGTACGGGTCCCACACACACTGACTCTCACTGGGGTACGGGTCCCACACACACTGACTCTCACTGGGGTACGGGTCCCACACACACTGATTTTCACTGGGGTACAGGTCCCACACACACTGACTCTCACTGGGGTACGGGTTCCACACACACTGACTCTCACTGGGGTACGGGTCCCACACACACTGACTCTCACTGGGGTATGGGTTCCACACACACTGACTCTCACTGGGGTACGGGTTCCACACACACTGACTCTCACTGGGGTACGGGGTTCCACACACACTGACTCTCACTGGGGTACGGGGTTCCACACACACTGACTCTCACTGGGGTACGGGTTCCACACACACTGACTCTCACTGGGGTACGGGTCCCACACATTAACTCTCACTGGGGGACGGGTTCTCAGGGTGGGTGTGAGCAAGGGAGGAGCCTGGGTGATATTTCTGTGGGTGTGTATTTGAAATGTGGTGTTGTTTCTGACGGTTGTGACTGTGCCTTTGCGTGTTGTAGATGTTGGAGAGTATGGTGTCTAAACCGCGGCCCACCCGAGCAGAGAGCAGCGATGTCGCTAACGCAGTGCTGGATGGAGCTGACTGCATCATGTTGTCCGGGGAGACCGCCAAGGGCTCGTACCCGCTGGAGTCTGTGAAGATGCAGCATGCAGTACGATGTTCCGTAATGTGGGCGGGTTGTAGCAAGGGCATAGCTTCCCTGAGCTTCCCACAGCCTGGCATAGTGCCCGGGAAAGGCAGGGACTGCGTTGTCTGCGCCCCGCAAAATGGCAGCTCTCGTTCAGACTGAACGATTGTTAACCAGTTGTTTTATTCTTTCACGGGATGTTTGTGTCGCTGGCTCTTCCCAGCATTTATTGCCCATCCCAATTTGCCCCTTGAGAAGGTGATGGGTGGGACACTGCAGTCCCTGTGTGGGGTAGGTACACCCACAGCGCTGTTAGGAAGGGGGTTCCGGGATTTTGACCCCAGCGACAGTGATGGAACGGCCGATATATTTCCCAGTCGGGATGGTGAGTGGCTCGGGAGGGGGGACTTGCAGGTGGTGGGTGTTCCCCATCTGTGTGTTGCCCCTTGGTGTACATCACTCCCACTCCCTCCACTCGATCGTCACTCCCTCCACTCGATCGTCACTCCCTCCACTCGATCATCACTCCCACTCCCTCCACTCGATCGTCACTCCCTCCACTCGATCATCACTCCCTCCACTCGATCATCACTCCCTCCACTCGATCATCACTCCCACTCCCTCCACTCGATCATCACTCCCTCCACTCGATCATCACTCCCACTCCCTCCACTCGATCATCACTCCCTCCACTCGATCATCACTCCCTCCACTCGATCGTCACTCCCTCCACTCGATCGTCACTCCCTCCACTCGATCATCACTCCCTCCACTCGATCATCACTCCCTCCACTCGATCATCACTCCCACTCCCTCCACTCGATCATCACTCCCTCCACTCGATCATCACTCCCACTCCCTCCACTCGATCATCACTCCCTCCACTCGATCATCACTCCCTCCACTCGATCATCACTCCCACTCCCTCCACTCGATCATCACTCCCACTCCCTCCACTCGATCATCACTCCCACTCCCTCCACTCGATCATCACTCCCTCCACTCGATCATCACTCCCACTCCCTCCACTCGATCATCACTCTCCCTTCCTCCACTCGATCATCACTCTCCCTTCCTCCACTCGATCATCACTCTCCCTTCATCCACTCGATCATCACTCCCACTCCCTCCACTCGATCATCACTCCCTCCACTCGATCATCACTCCCACTCCCTCCACTCGATCATCACTCTCCCTTCCTCCACTCGATCATCACTCTCCCTTCCTCCACTCGATCATCACTCTCCCTTCCTCCACTCGATCATCACTCCCACTCCCTCCACTCGATCATCACTCCCACTCCCTCCACTCGATCATCACTCCCTCCACTCGATCATCACTCCCACTCCCTCCACTCGATCATCACTCCCACTCCCTCCACTCGATCATCACTCCCTCCACTCGATCGTCACTCCCACTCCCTCCACTCGATCATCACTCCCTCCACTCGATCATCACTCCCACTCCCTCCACTCGATCATCACTCCCACTCCCCCCACTCGATCATCACTCCCCCCACTCGATCATCACTCCCTCCACTCAATCATCACTCCCTCCACTCGATCATCACTCCCTCCACTCGATCATCACTCCCTCCACTCGATCATCACTCTCCCTTCATCCACTCGATCATCACTCCCTCCACTCGATCATCACTCCCTCCACTCGATCATCACTCCCTCCTCGATCATCACTCCCTCCACTCGATCATCACTCCCTCCACTCGATCATCACTCCCTCCACTCGATCATCACTCCCTCCACTCGATCATCACTCCCTCCACTCGATCATCACTCCCTCCACTCGATCATCACTCCCTCCACTCGATCATCACTCCCTCCACTCGATCATCACTCCCTCCACTCGATCATCACTCCCTCCACTCGATCATCACTCCCTCCACTCGATCATCACTCCCTCCACTCGATCATCACTCCCTCCACTCGATCATCACTCCCTCCACTCGATCATCACTCCCTCCACTCGATCATCACTCCCTCCACTCGATCATCACTCCCTCCACTCGATCATCACTCCCTCCACTCGATCATCACTCCCTCCACTCGATCATCACTCCCTCCACTCGATCATCACTCCCTCCACTCGATCATCACTCCCTCCACTCGATCATCACTCCCTCCACTCGATCATCACTCCCTCCACTCGATCATCACTCCCTCCACTCGATCATCACTCCCTCCACTCGATCATCACTCCCTCCACTCGATCATCACTCCCTCCACTCGATCATCACTCCCTCCACTCGATCATCACTCCCTCCACTCGATCATCACTCCCTCCACTCGATCATCACTCCCTCCACTCGATCATCACTCCCTCCACTCGATCATCACTCCCTCCACTCGATCATCACTCCCTCCACTCGATCATCACTCCCTCCACTCGATCATCACTCCCTCCACTCGATCATCACTCCCTCCACTCGATCATCACTCCCTCCACTCGATCATCACTCCCTCCACTCGATCATCACTCCCTCCACTCGATCATCACTCCCTCCACTCGATCATCACTCCCTCCACTCGATCATCACTCCCTCCACTCGATCATCACTCCCTCCACTCGATCATCACTCCCTCCACTCGATCATCACTCCCTCCACTCGATCATCACTCCCACTCCCTCCACTCGATCATCACTCCCTCCACTCGATCATCACTCCCACTCCCTCCACTCGATCATCACTCCCTCCACTCGATCGTCACTCCCTCCACTCGATCGTCACTCCCTCCACTCGATCGTCACTCCCTCCACTCGATCATCACTCCCACTCCCTCCACTCGATCATCACTCCCACTCCCTCCACTCGATCATCACTCCCTCCACTCGATCATCACTCCCACTCCCTCCACTCGATCATCACTCCCTCCACTCGATCATCACTCCCTCCACTCGATCATCACTCCCACTCCCTCCACTCGATCATCACTCCCACTCCCTCCACTCGATCATCACTCCCTCCACTCGATCATCACTCCCACTCCCTCCACTCGATCATCACTCTCCCTTCCTCCACTCGATCATCACTCTCCCTTCCTCCACTCGATCATCACTCTCCCTTCCTCCACTCGATCATCACTCCCACTCCCTCCACTCGATCATCACTCCCACTCCCTCCACTCGATCATCACTCCCTCCACTCGATCATCACTCCCACTCCCTCCACTCGATCATCACTCCCTCCACTCGATCATCACTCCCTCCACTCGATCATCACTCCCTCCACTCGATCATCACTCCCTCCACTCGATCATCACTCCCTCCACTCGATCATCACTCCCTCCACTCGATCATCACTCCCTCCACTCGATCATCACTCCCTCCACTCGATCATCACTCCCTCCACTCGATCATCACTCCCTCCACTCGATCATCACTCCCTCCACTCGATCATCACTCCCTCCACTCGATCATCACTCCCTCCACTCGATCATCACTCCCACTCCCTCCACTCGATCATCACTCCCACTCCCCCCACTCGATCATCACTCCCTCCACTCGATCATCACTCCCTCCACTCGATCATCACTCCCTCCACTCGATCATCACTCCCTCCACTCGATCATCACTCCCTCCACTCGATCATCACTCCCTCCACTCGATCATCACTCCCTCCACTCGATCATCACTCCCTCCACTCGATCATCACTCCCTCCACTCGATCATCACTCCCTCCACTCGATCATCACTCCCTCCACTCGATCATCACTCCCTCCACTCGATCATCACTCCCTCCACTCGATCATCACTCCCTCCACTCGATCATCACTCCCTCCACTCGATCATCACTCCCTCCACTCGATCATCACTCCCTCCACTCGATCATCACTCCCTCCACTCGATCATCACTCCCTCCACTCGATCATCACTCCCTCCACTCGGTCATCACTCCCTCCACTCGATCATCACTCCCTCCACTCGATCATCACTCCCTCCACTCGATCATCACTCCCTCCACTCGATCATCACTCCCTCCACTCGATCATCACTCCCTCCACTCGATCATCACTCCCTCCACTCGATCATCACTCCCACTCCCTCCACTCGATCATCACTCCCTCCACTCGATCATCACTCCCACTCCCTCCACTCGATCATCACTCCCTCCACTCGATCGTCACTCCCTCCACTCGATCGTCACTCCCTCCACTCGATCATCACTCCCTCCACTCGATCATCACTCCCTCCACTCGATCATCACTCCCACTCCCTCCACTCGATCATCACTCCCTCCACTCGATCATCACTCCCACTCCCTCCACTCGATCATCACTCCCTCCACTCGATCATCACTCCCTCCACTCGATCATCACTCCCACTCCCTCCACTCGATCATCACTCCCACTCCCTCCACTCGATCATCACTCCCTCCACTCGATCATCACTCCCACTCCCTCCACTCGATCATCACTCTCCCTTCCTCCACTCGATCATCACTCTCCCTTCCTCCACTCGATCATCACTCTCCCTTCCTCCACTCGATCATCACTCCCACTCCCTCCACTCGATCATCACTCCCACTCCCTCCACTCGATCATCACTCCCTCCACTCGATCATCACTCCCACTCCCTCCACTCGATCATCACTCCCTCCACTCGATCGTCACTCCCACTCCCTCCACTCGATCATCACTCCCTCCACTCGATCATCACTCCCACTCCCTCCACTCGATCATCACTCCCACTCCCCCCACTCGATCATCACTCCCCCCACTCGATCATCACTCCCTTCACTCGATCATCACTCCCTCCACTCGAACGTCACTCCCCCCACTCGATCATCACTCCCTTCACTCGATCATCACTCCCTTCACTCGAACATCACTCCCTCCACTCGATCGTCACTCCCTCCACTCGATCATCACTCCCTCCACTCGATCATCACTCCCTCCACTCGATCATCACTCCCACTCCCTCCACTCGATCATCACTCCCTCCACTCGATCATCACTCCCACTCCCTCCACTCGATCATCACTCCCTCCACTCGATCATCACTCCCTCCACTCGATCATCACTCCCACTCACTCCACTCGATCATCACTCCCACTCCCTCCACTCGATCATCACTCCCACTCCATCCACTCGATCATCACTCCCTCCACTCGATCATCACTCCCACTCCCTCCACTCGATCATCACTCTCCCTTCCTCCACTCGATCATCACTCTCCCTTCCTCCACTCGATCATCACTCTCCCTTCATCCACTCGATCATCACTCCCACTCCCTCCACTCGATCATCACTCCCTCCACTCGATCATCACTCCCACTCCCTCCACTCGATCATCACTCTCCCTTCCTCCACTCGATCATCACTCTCCCTTCCTCCACTCGATCATCACTCTCCCTTCCTCCACTCGATCATCACTCCCACTCCCTCCACTCGATCATCACTCCCACTCCCTCCACTCGATCATCACTCCCTCCACTCGATCATCACTCCCACTCCCTCCACTCGATCATCACTCCCACTCCCTCCACTCGATCATCACTCCCTCCACTCGATCGTCACTCCCACTCCCTCCACTCGATCATCACTCCCTCCACTCGATCATCACTCCCACTCCCTCCACTCGATCATCACTCCCACTCCCCCCACTCGATCATCACTCCCTCCACTCAATCATCACTCCCTCCACTCGATCATCACTCCCTCCACTCGATCATCACTCCCTCCACTCGATCATCACTCTCCCTTCATCCACTCGATCATCACTCCCTCCACTCGATCATCACTCCCTCCACTCGATCATCACTCCCTCCTCGATCATCACTCCCTCCACTCGATCATCACTCCCTCCACTCGATCATCACTCTCCCATCCTCCACTCGATCATCACTCCCTCCACTCGATCATCACTCCCTCCACTCGATCATCACTCCCTCCACTCGATCATCACTCCCACTCCCTCCACTCGATCATCACTCCCTCCACTCGATCATCACTCCCTCCACTCGATCGTCACTCCCTCCACTCGATCGTCACTCCCTCCACTCGATCATCACTCCCTCCACTCGAACATCACTCCCTCCACTCGAACATCACTCCCTCTTCCTCCACTCAATCATCACTCCCTCCACTCGAACATCACTCCCTCCACTCGATCATCACTCCCTCCACTCGAACAACACTCCCTCTTCCTCCACTCGATCATCACTCCCCCCACTCGATCATCACTCCCTCCACTCGATCATCACCCCCCCACTCGATCATCACTCCCCCCACTCGATCATCACTCCCCCCACTCGATCATCACTCCCCCCACTCGATCATCACTCCCTCCACTCGATCATCACTCCCTCCACTCGATCATCACTCCCTCCACTCGATCGTCACTCCCCCCACTCGATCGTCACTCCCTTCACTCGAACATCACTCCCTCCACTCGATCATCACTCCCACTCCCTCCACTCGAACATCACTCCCTCTTCCTCCACTCAATCATCACTCCCCCCACTCGATCATCACTCCCTCCACTCGATCATCACCCCCCACTCGATCATCACTCCCCCCACTCGAACATCACTCCCCCCACTCGATCATCACTCCCCCCACTCGATCATCACTCCCCCCACTCGATCATCACTCCCTCCACTCGATCATCACTCCCTCCACTCGATCGTCACTCCCCCCACTCGATCGTCACTCCCTCCACTCGATCATCACTCCCTCCACTCGATCGTCACTCCCCCCACTCGATCGTCACTCCCTTCACTCGAACATCACTCCCTCCACTCGATCATCACTCCCACTCCCTCCACTCGAACATCACTCCCTCTTCCTCCACTCAATCATCACTCCCCCCACTCGATCATCACTCCCTCCACTCGATCATCACCCCCCACTCGATCATCACTCCCCCCACTCGAACATCACTCCCCCCACTCGATCATCACTCCCCCCACTCGATCATCACTCCCCCCACTCGATCATCACTCCCTCCACTCGATCATCACTCCCTCCACTCGATCGTCACTCCCCCCACTCGATCGTCACTCCCTTCACTCGAACATCACTCCCTCCACTCGATCATCACTCCCACTCCCTCCACTCGATCATCACACCCTCCACTCGATCATCACTCCCTCCACTCGAACAACACTCCCTCTTCCTCCACTCGATCATCACTCCCCCCACTCGATCATCACTCCCTCCACTCGATCATCACTCCCCCCACTCGATCATCACTCCCCCCACTCGATCATCACTCCCCCCACTCGATCATCACTCCCCCCACTCGATCATCACTCCCTCCACTCGATCGTCACTCCCTCCACTCGATCGTCACTCCCCCCACTCGATCGTCACTCCCTTCACTCGAACATCACTCCCTCCACTCGATCATCACTCCCACTCCCTCCACTCGATCATCACTCCCACTCCCTCCACTCGATCATCACTCCCTCCACTCGATCATCACTCCCTCCACTCGATCATCACTCCCTCCACTCGATCATCACTCCCACCACTCGATCATCACCCCCCACTCGATCATCACTCCCCCCACTCGATCATCACTCCCTCCACTCGATCATCACTCCCTCCACTCGATCGTCACTCCCCCCACTCAATCGTCACTCCCTTCACTCAAACATCACTCCCTCCACTCGATCATCACTCCCACTCCCTCCACTCGATCATCACTCCCTCCACTCGATCATCACTCCCTCCACTCGATCATCACTCCCTCCACTCGATCATCACTCCCCCCACTCGATCATCACTCCCCCCACTCGATCATCACTCCCTCCACTCGATCGTCACTCCCCCCACTCATAGAATCATAGAGTTTAGAAGAAATCTTAGAAGTTCTTAGAAACCCTACAGTACGGAAAAGCCCATTCGGCCCATCGAGTCTGCACCGACCACAATCCCACCCAGGCCCTACCCCCATATCCCTACATATTTACCCACTAATCCCTCTAACCTACCCATCTCAGGACACTAAGGGGCAATTTTAGCATGGCCAATCAACCTAACCCGCACATCTTTGGACTGTGGGAGGAAACCGGAGCACCCGGAGGAAACCCACGGAGACACGGGGAGAATGTGCAGACTCCACACAGACAGTGACCCAAGCCGGGAATCGAATCCGAGCCCCTGGAGCTGTGAAGCAGCAGTGCTAACCACTGTGCTACCGTGCCGCACTCGATCGTCACTCCCCTCACTTGATCATTACTGCCTGTGTACGTAAGGGTCACTCCCCTGATGTTGTGGAGATCCCAGTCCTAGTCAGGGGTCAGCATGGGGTGGTCAGTGTGAGGGGTCAGTGTGAGGGGTCAGTGTGAGGGGTCAGTGTGAGGGGTCAGTGTGAGGGGTCAGTGTGAGGGGTCAGTATGGGGGGATCAGTATGGGGGGATCAGTGTGAGGGATCAGTGTGAGGGGTCAGTGTGAGGGGTCAGTGTGAGGGGTCAGTGTGAGGGGTCAGTGTGAGGGGTCAGTGTGAGGGGTCAGTGTGAGGGGTCGGTGTGAGGGGTCGGTGTGAGGGGTCGGTGTGAGGGGTCGGTGTGAGGGGTCGGTGTGAGGGGTCGGTGTGAGGGGTCGGTGTGAGGGGTCGGTGTGAGGGGTCGGCGTGAGGGGTCGGCGTGAGGGGTCAGTGTGAGGGGTCAGTGTGCACTGTCGGTGTGGGGGTTCCTGCACTCAGTGAGGGGTCAGTGTGAGGGGTCAGTGTGAGGGGTCAGTGTGAGGGGTCGGTGTGAGGGGTCGGTGTGAGGGGTCGGTGTGAGGGTCAGTGTGAGGGGTCAGTGTGCACTGTCGGTGTGGGGGTTCCTGCACTCAGTGAGGGGTCAGTGTGAGGGGTCAGTGTGTGCTGTCGGTGTGGGTGTTGGCGCACTCAGTGAGGGGTCAGTGTGAGGGGTCAGTGTGAGGGGTCAGTGTGCGCTGTCGGTGTGGGGGTTCCTGCACTCAGTGAGGGGTCGGTGTGAGGGGTCGGTGTGAGGGGTCGGTGTGAGGGGTCACTGTGAGGGGTCAGTGTGAGGGGTCAGTGTTGTTGTCGGTGTGGGTGTTGGCGCACTCAGTGAGGGGTCAGTGTGAGGGGTCAGTGTGAGGGGTCAGTGTGAGGGGTCAGTGTGCGCTGTCGGTGTGGGTGTTCCTGCACTCAGTGAGGGGTCAGTGTGAGGGGTCAGTGTGAGGGGTCAGTGTGAGGGGTCAGTGTGCGCTGTCGGTGTGGGTGTTCCTGCACTCAGTGAGGGGTCAGTGTGAGGGGTCAGTGTGAGGGGTCAGTGTGAGGGGTCGGTGTGAGGGGTCGGTGTGGGTGTTGGTGCACTCAGTGAGGGGTCAGTGTGAGGGGTCAGTGTGAGGGGTCAGTGTGAGGGTCAGTGTGAGGGTCAGTGTGTGCTGTCGGTGTGGGGGTTCCTGCACTCAGTGAGGGGTCAGTGTGAGGGGTCAGTGTGAGGGGTCAGTGTGAGGGGTCAGTGTGAGGGGTCAGTGTGAGGGGTCAGTGTGAGGGTCAGTGTGAGGGGTCAGTGTGCGCTGTCGGTGTGGGGGTTCCTGCACTCAGTGAGGGGTCGGTGTGAGGGGTCAGTGTGAGGGGTCAGTGTGAGGGGTCAGTGTGAGGGGTCGGTGTGAGGGGTCGGTGTGAGGGGTCAGTGTGAGGGTCAGTGTGAGGGGTCGGTGTGAGGGTCAGTGTGAGGGGTCGGTGTGAGGGTCAGTATGAGGGTCAGTGTGGGGGTCAGTGTGCGCTGTCGGTGTGGGGGTCCCTGCACTCAGTGAGGGGTCGGTGTGAGGGGTCAGTGTGAGGGTCAGTGTGAGGGGTCAGTGTGAGGGGTCAGTGCGAGGGTCAGTGTGAGGGGTCAGTGTGCGCTGTCGGTGTGGGGGTTCCTGCACTCAGTGAGGGGTCGGTGTGAGGGGTCAGTGTGAGGGGTCAGTGTGAGGGTCAGTGTGAGGGTCAGTGTGAGGGGTCGGTGTGAGGGTCAGTGTGAGGGTCAGTGTGAGGGGTCGGTGTGAAGGGTCGGTGTGAGGGGTCGGTGTGAGGGTCAGTGTGAGGGGTCGGTGTGAGGGGTCGGTGTGAGGGGTCAGTGTGAGGGGTCGGTGTGAGGGGTCGGTGTGAGGGGTCGGTGTGAGGGCCGGTGTGAGGGGTCGGTGTGAGGGGTCGGTGTGAGGGGTCAGTGTGAGGGTCAGTGTGAGGGTCAGTGTGAGGGTCAGTGTGAGGGGTCGGTGTGAGGGGTCGGTGTGAGGGGTCGGTGTGAGGGTCAGTGTGAGGGTCAGTGTGAGGGTCAGTGTGAGGGGTCGGTGTGAGTTGCTGGTGAGGAGTGCAGCTTCACATTCTCTCTCTGTGTCCGGCTCTAGATTGCCCGTGAGGCCGAAGCTGCTGTTTTCCACCACCAGCTGTTTGAGGAGCTGCGCAGGTCGATGCCTCTGACCCGTGACCCCACAGAGGTCACCGCTGTCGGAGCAGTAGAAGCTTCCTTCAAATCCTGTTCTGGAGCAATAATAGTCCTGACCAACTCGGGCAGGTAATGTCCCCTTTAACCTGCAAGCTCAACTCCTTCAAGGTCACATATTCAGTCCTGAAAGAGTGCCGCACTGTGGGAGGGTCAGTGCTGAGGGAGCGCCGCACTGTGGGAGGGTCAGTGCTGAGGGAGCGCCGCACTGTGGGAGGGTCAGTGCTGAGGGAGCGCCGCACTGTGGGAGGGTCAGTGCTGAGGGAGCGCCGCACTGTGGGAGGGTCAGTGCTGAGGGAGCGCCGCACTGTGGGAGGGTCAGTGCTGAGGGAGCGCCGCACTGTGGGAGGGTCAGTGCTGAGGGAGCGCCGCACTGTGGGAGGGTCAGTGCTGAGGGAGCGCCGCACTGTGGGAGGGTCAGTGCTGAGGGAGCGCCGCACTGCGGGAGGGTCAGTGCTGAGGGAGCGCCGCACTGTGGGAGGGTCAGTGCTGAGGGAGCGCCGCACTGCGGGAGGGTCAGTGCTGAGGGAGCGCCGCACTGTGGGAGGGTCAGTGCTGAGGGAGCGCCGCACTGCGGGAGGGTCAGTGCTGAGGGAGCGCCGCACTGTGGCAGGGTCAGTGCTGAGGGAGCGCCGCACTGTGGGAGGGTCAGTGCTGAGGGAGCGCCGCACTGCGGGAGGGTCAGTGCTGAGGGAGCGCCGCACTGTGGGAGGGTCAGTGCTGAGAGAGCGCCGCACTGTGGGAGGGTCAGTGCTGAGGGAGTGCCGCACTGTGGGAGGGTCAGTGCTGAGGGAGCGCCGCACTGTGGGAGGGTCAGTGCTGAGGGAGCGCCGCACTGTGGGAGGGTCAGTGCTGAGGGAGCGCCGCACTGTGGGAGGGTCAGTGCTGAGGGAGCGCCGCACTGTGGGAGGGTCAGTGCTGAGGGAGCGCCGCACTGTGGGAGGGTCAGTGCTGAGGGAGCGCCGCACTGTGGGAGGGTCAGTGCTGAGGGAGCGCCGCACTGTGGGAGGGTCAGTGCTGAGGGAGTGCCGCACTGTGGGAGGGTCAGTGCTGAGGGAGCGCCGCACTGTGGGAGGGTCAGTGCTGAGGGAGCGCCGCACTGTGGGAGGGTCAGTGCTGAGGGAGTGCCGCACTGTGGGAGGGTCGGTGCTGAGGGAGCGCCGCACTGTGGGAGGGTCGGTGCTGAGGGAGCGCCGCACTGTGGGAAGTGCTGTCTTTCAGATGAGATGAGGCTGAGCTGAACCCCCTGAGCCAATGTAAAGTTCGCACATGGACAATTAGAAGCTGAACAGAGAGAGTTTCTGCACAGATTCCTGGGTGAAAACATTCATCCCAGAGCGAATATCCCCATAGAATCAGACAGTGCAGGAGGAAAACACCTGGTGTCCCACCTAATTCCAACGACATCTTCTGGTCATCAGAACATCTCGGTTCCTGGGAGCTTGCTGTGCATATTTTGGCAGCTCAATCTCCCAAGGACAACAGTGACCTCCCTTGCGTATACCCTGAGACATTGTTAGATTGAAAAAGGTGCGACAGACATACCAGTCTCCCCATGATCCTGCGGTGGAATTGATGGACTTGTCTCTCAGTGATGATGATCAATAATATCCCAGTGGGCTGAATCGATGTAAATCCTGTTTCCCTTACCCACAGGACAGCACAGCTTGTCTCCAAATATCGGCCCCGAGCTCCAATCATTGCTGTCACCCGCAACGAGCAGGTAGCCCGACAGGCACACCTCTATCGCGGGATCTTCCCAGTGCTTTACCGGGAGAAGATCCATGAGATCTGGGCCGAGGATGTCGATCAGCGTGTCAGCTTCGGAATGGAGATAGGTAAGCACCCAGAGGGAGCTTTACTCTGTATCTAACCCCGTGCTGTACCTGTCCTGGGAGTGTTTGATGGGGACAGTGTAGAGGGAGCTTTACTCTGTATCTAACCCCGTGCTGTACCTGTCCTGGGAGTGTTTGATGGGGGACAGTGTAGAGGGAGCTTTACTCTGTATCTAACCCCGTGCTGTACCTGTCCTGGGAGTGTTTGATGGGGGATAGTGTAGAGGGTGCTTTACTCTGTATCTAACCCCGTGCTGCACCTGTCCTGGGAGTGTTTGATGGGGACAGTGTAGAGGGAGCTTTACTCTGTATCTAACCCCGTGCGGTACCTGTCCTGGGAGTGTTTGATGGGGGATAGTGTAGAGGGTGCTTTACTCTGTATCTAACCCCGTGCTGCACCTGTCCTGGGAGGGTTTGATGGGGACAGTGTAGAGGGAGCTTTACTCTATATCTAACCCCGTGCTGTACCTGTCCTGGGAGTGTTTGATGGGGACAGTGTAGACGGTGCTTTACTCTGTATCTAACCCCGTGTTGTACCTGTCCTGGGAGTGTTTGATGGGGGACAGTGTAGAGGGAGCTTTACTCTGTATCTAACCCCGTGCTGCACCTGTCCTGGGAGGGTTTGATGGGGGACAGTGTAGAGGGTGCTTTACTCTGTATCTAACCCCGTGCTGTACCTGTCCTGGGAGTGTTTGATGGGGGACGGTGCAGAGGGAGCTTTACTCTGTATCTAACCCCGTGCTGTACCTGTCCCGCGAGTGTTTGATGGGGGACAGTGTAGAGGGAGCTTTACTCTGTATCTAACCCCGTGCTGTACCTGCCCTGGGAGTGTTTGATGGGGACAGTGTAGAGGGAGCTTTACTCTGTATCTAACCCCGTGCTGTACCTGTCCTGGGAGTGTTTGATGGGGGACAGTGTAGAGGGAGCTTTACTCTGTATCTAACCCCGTGCTGTACCTGTCCTGGGAGTGTTTGATGGGGGAAGGTGCAGAGGGAGCTTTACTCTGTATCTAACCCCGTGCTGTACCTGTCCCGCGAGTGTTTGATGGGGGAGAGTGTAGAGGGAGCTTTACTCTGTATCTAACCCCGTGCTGTACCTGCCCTGGGAGTGTTTGATGGGGACAGTGTAGAGGGAGCTTTACTCTGTATCTAACCCCGTGCTGTACCTGTCCTGGGAGTGTTTGATGGGGGGACAGTGTAGAGGGAGCTTTACTCTGTATCTAACCCCGTGTTGTACCTGTCCTGGGAGTGTTTGATGGGGACAGTGTAGAGGGAGCTTTACCCTGTATCTAACCCCGTGCTGTACCTGTCCTGGGAGTGTTTGATGGGGGACAGTGTAGAGGGAGCGTTACTCTGTATCTAACCCCGTGCTGTACCTGTCCTGGGAGTGTTTGATGGGGGATAGTGTAGAGGGAGCTTTACTCTGTATCTAACCCCGTGCTGTACCTGTCCTGGGAGTGTTTGATGGGGGACAGTGTAGAGGGAGCTTTACTCTGTATCTAACCTCGTGCTGTACCTGTCCTGGGAGTGTTTGATGGGGGACAGTGTAGAGGGAGCTTTACTCTGTATCTAACCCCGTGCTGTCCCTGTCCTGGGAGTGTTTGATGGGGGACAGTGTAGAGGGAGCTTTACTCTGTATCTAACCCCGTGCTGTACCTGTCCTGGGAGTGTTTGATGGGGGGCAGTGTAGAGGGAGCTTTACTCTGTAGCTAACCCCGTGCTGTACCTGCCCTGGGAGTGTTTGATGGGGACAGTGTAGAGGGAGCTTTACTCTGTATCTAACCCCGTGCTGTACCTGTCCTGGGAGTGTTTGATGGGGGGACAGTGTCGAGGGAGCTTTACTCTGTATCTAACCCCGTGCTGTACCTGTCCTGGGAGTGTTTGATGGGGACAGTGTAGAGGGAGCTTTACTCTCTATCTAACCCCGTGCTGTACCTGTCCTGGGAGTGTTTGATGGGGACAGTGTAGAGGGAGCTTTACTCTGTATCTAACCCCGTGCTGTACCTGTCCTGGGAGTGTTTGATGGGGACAGTGTAGAGGGAGCTTTACTCTGTATCTAACCCCGTGCTGTACCTGTCCTGGGAGTGTTTGATGGGGACAGTGTAGAGGGTGCTTTACTCTGTATCTAACCCCGTGTTGTACCTGTCCTGGGAGTGTTTGATGGGGGACAGTGTAGAGGGAGCTTTACTCTGTATCTAACCCCGTGCTGCACCTGTCCTGGGAGTGTTTGATGGGGGACAGTGTAGAGGGAGCTTTACTCTGTATCTAACCCCGTGCTGTACCTGTCCTGGGAGTGTTTGATGGGGGACGGTGCAGAGGGAGCTTTACTCTGTATCTAACCCCGTGCTGTACCTGTCCTGGGAGTGTTTGATGGGGGACAGTGTAGAGGGAGCTTTACTCTGTATCTAACCCCGTGCTGTACCTGTCCTGGGAGTGTTTGATGGGGGATAGTGTAGAGGGTGCTTTACTCTGTATCTAACCCCGTGCTGCACCTGTCCTGGGAGTGTTTGATGGGGACAGTGTAGAGGGAGCTTTACTCTGTATCTAACCCCGTGCGGTACCTGTCCTGGGAGTGTTTGATGGGGGATAGTGTAGAGGGTGCTTTACTCTGTATCTAACCCCGTGCTGCACCTGTCCTGGGAGGGTTTGATGGGGACAGTGTAGAGGGAGCTTTACTCTATATCTAACCCCGTGCTGTACCTGTCCTGGGAGTGTTTGATGGGGACAGTGTAGACGGTGCTTTACTCTGTATCTAACCCCGTGTTGTACCTGTCCTGGGAGTGTTTGATGGGGGACAGTGTAGAGGGAGCTTTACTCTGTATCTAACCCCGTGCTGCACCTGTCCTGGGAGGGTTTGATGGGGGACAGTGTAGAGGGTGCTTTACTCTGTATCTAACCCCGTGCTGTACCTGTCCTGGGAGTGTTTGATGGGGGACGGTGCAGAGGGAGCTTTACTCTGTATCTAACCCCGTGCTGTACCTGTCCCGCGAGTGTTTGATGGGGGACAGTGTAGAGGGAGCTTTACTCTGTATCTAACCCCGTGCTGTACCTGCCCTGGGAGTGTTTGATGGGGACAGTGTAGAGGGAGCTTTACTCTGTATCTAACCCCGTGCTGTACCTGTCCTGGGAGTGTTTGATGGGGGACAGTGTAGAGGGAGCTTTACTCTGTATCTAACCCCGTGCTGTACCTGTCCTGGGAGTGTTTGATGGGGGAAGGTGCAGAGGGAGCTTTACTCTGTATCTAACCCCGTGCTGTACCTGTCCCGCGAGTGTTTGATGGGGGAGAGTGTAGAGGGAGCTTTACTCTGTATCTAACCCCGTGCTGTACCTGCCCTGGGAGTGTTTGATGGGGACAGTGTAGAGGGAGCTTTACTCTGTATCTAACCCCGTGCTGTACCTGTCCTGGGAGTGTTTGATGGGGGGACAGTGTAGAGGGAGCTTTACTCTGTATCTAACCCCGTGTTGTACCTGTCCTGGGAGTGTTTGATGGGGACAGTGTAGAGGGAGCTTTACCCTGTATCTAACCCCGTGCTGTACCTGTCCTGGGAGTGTTTGATGGGGGACAGTGTAGAGGGAGCGTTACTCTGTATCTAACCCCGTGCTGTACCTGTCCTGGGAGTGTTTGATGGGGGATAGTGTAGAGGGAGCTTTACTCTGTATCTAACCCCGTGCTGTACCTGTCCTGGGAGTGTTTGATGGGGGACAGTGTAGAGGGAGCTTTACTCTGTATCTAACCTCGTGCTGTACCTGTCCTGGGAGTGTTTGATGGGGGACAGTGTAGAGGGAGCTTTACTCTGTATCTAACCCCGTGCTGTCCCTGTCCTGGGAGTGTTTGATGGGGGACAGTGTAGAGGGAGCTTTACTCTGTATCTAACCCCGTGCTGTACCTGTCCTGGGAGTGTTTGATGGGGGGCAGTGTAGAGGGAGCTTTACTCTGTAGCTAACCCCGTGCTGTACCTGCCCTGGGAGTGTTTGATGGGGACAGTGTAGAGGGAGCTTTACTCTGTATCTAACCCCGTGCTGTACCTGTCCTGGGAGTGTTTGATGGGGGGACAGTGTCGAGGGAGCTTTACTCTGTATCTAACCCCGTGCTGTACCTGTCCTGGGAGTGTTTGATGGGGACAGTGTAGAGGGAGCTTTACTCTCTATCTAACCCCGTGCTGTACCTGTCCTGGGAGTGTTTGATGGGGACAGTGTAGAGGGAGCTTTACTCTGTATCTAACCCCGTGCTGTACCTGTCCTGGGAGTGTTTGATGGGGACAGTGTAGAGGGAGCTTTACTCTGTATCTAACCCCGTGCTGTACCTGTCCTGGGAGTGTTTGATGGGGACAGTGTAGAGGGTGCTTTACTCTGTATCTAACCCCGTGTTGTACCTGTCCTGGGAGTGTTTGATGGGGGACAGTGTAGAGGGAGCTTTACTCTGTATCTAACCCCGTGCTGTACCTGTCCTGGGAGTGTTTGATGGGGGACAGTGTAGAGGGAGTTTACTCTGTATCTAACCCCGTGCTGTACCTGTCCTGGGAGTGTTTGATGGGGGACAGTGTAGAGGGAGTTTACTCTGTATCTAACCCCGTGCTGTACCTGTCCTGGGAGTGTTTGATGGGGACAGTGTAGAGGGATCTTTACTCTGTATCTCACCCCGTGCTGTACCTGTCCTGGGAGTGTTTGAACAGATTATTTGTGGTATCTGTTTCTGTTTTCTCTTTCAGCCAAAGCCCGGGAGTTTGTTCGGGCCGGCGACATTGTCATCGTGCTGACTGGTTGGCGTTCTGGCGCGGGTGCAACCAACATCATGCGGGTGATGCCAGTTCACTGAGTGCCACCAGCTGACCATTAACCTCTGAACTATTGTCAGATTCTGGGCCCTGAAAGAGACCCAGCTGTGAAAATAAAGAGTCTTAACATCGGCTGGTGATCTTTCTTATTCCTATCGTCCTGGTTTTGTGAAGGGTAGGTCGTGCCTCACAAACCTTATTGAGTTCATTGAGAAGGTGACCAAAGAGGTGGATGATGGTAAAGCGGTTGATGTGGTGTATATGGATTTCAGCAAAGCGTTTGATAAGGTTCCCCACGGTAAGCTTTTGCAGAAAATACGGACACATGGGATTGAGGGTGATTTAGTGGTTTGGATCAGGAATTGGCGAACTGTAAGAAAACAGAGAGTGGTGGTTGATGGGAAATATTCATCCTGGAGTTCAGTTACTAGTGGTGTACCGCAAGGATCTGTTTTGGGGCCACTGCTGTTTGTCATTTTTATTAATGACCTGGATGAGGGCGTGGAAGGATGGATTAGTAAATTTGCGGATGACACTAAAGTCGGTGGAGTTGTGGACAGTGCGGAGGGAAGTGGCAGGTTACAGAGGGACATAGATAAGCTGCAGAGCTGGGCTGAGAGGTGGCAAATGCAGTTTAATGCGGAAACGTGTGAGGTGATTCACTTTGGAAGGAGTAACAGGAATACAGAGTACTGGGCTACTGGTAAGATACTTGGTCGTGTGGATGAACAGAGAGATCTGGGTGTCCATGTGCATAGATCCCTGAAAGTTGGCACCCAGGTTGATAGGGTTGTTAAGAAGGCGTACGGAGTGTTAGCTTTTATTGGTAGAGGGATTGAGTTTCGGAGCCAGGAGGTCATGCTGCAACTGTACAAAACTCTGGTGCGGCCGCATTTGGAGTATTGCGTACAGTTCTGATCGCCGTATTATAGGAAAGATGTGGAAGTGTTGGAAAGGGTGCAGAGGAGATTTACCAGGATGTTGCCTGGTATGGTGGGAAAATCGTATGAGGAAAGGCTGAGGGACTTGAGGTTGTTTTCGTTAGAGAGAAGAAGGTTAAGAGGTGACTTAATAGAGGCATACAAGATGATCAGAGGATTAGATAGGGTGGATAGTGAGAGCCTATTTCCTCGGATGGTGATGGCTAGCACGAGGGGACATAGCTTTAAATTGAGGGGTGATAGATATAGGACAGATGTTAGAGGTAGGTTCTTTACTCAGAGAGTAGTAAGGGCGTGGAATGCCCTGCCTGCAGCAGTGGTGGACTCGTCAACGTTGAGAGTGTTCAAGTGGTTATTGGATAAACATATGGATGATATTGGAATAGTGTAGATTAGAGGGGCTTTAGATTGGTTCCACTGGTCGGCACAACATCGAGGGCCGAAGGGCCTGTACTGCGCTGTAATGTTCTATGTTCTATATGCACAGATCAGCACCTTCAGGAGAGGAGGGGGACCCTGTACCCCAGTGAGAGTCAGCACCTTCAGGAGAGGAGGTAGACCCTGTACCCCAGTGAGAGTCAGCACCTTCAGGAGAGGAGGGGGAACCCTGTACCCCAGTGAGAGTCAGCACCTTCAGGAGAGGAGGGAGACCCTGTACCCCGATGAGTGGCGATGTTACTGATGGAATCGTTATCCCGTTTCTCTGTTCTGTGGAGCCGAGAAGCTGTTGTTCTGAGATCAGGACCGCGTGGCCCATCTCTGTCTCCCAGGATCATGTTCGTGACATCTCGGCGTCAGAGTGTTGGGAATCCCAGCGCTCCGAGGGCATGTGACCGTATCCCTGGCAACTGCTGCTGTGTGTAAAGTAGTGTTGGATCCCAGGGCTGAATGTTCCCCTCCAGAGGCCGGCTGCAGATGAAGCAAATGGAAACTCTGCTCCAGTTCCATTCAGCTTCTTCACAGCAGCACCCTGGCACGCAGTACCAGGGCTGCACACAAGGTGGCAGAGCGCCTCCACCCCAAAAACCTGCTTCCTCAATGAGGCTCTGAATTCTCTCCATTCATCAGACTGCGAGAGGCCATTCAGCCCATCCATGAGTCTAACCTGGCAAATCTTGCCCCACCTGTCTAAACCATGAGAGATCACCCCCCCTCCATTCTCCTGTACATTACCTCCCCAAACCAAATCGTTCCACAGATCAGATTTTGTTCCCACTGCAGGAAAGGTTACAAAACCCAGGTGCAGTGCTGAGGGAGCGTCGCACTGTGGGAGGGTCAGTGCTGAGGGAGCGTCGCACTGTGGGAGGGTCAGTGCTGAGGGAGCGTCGCACTGTGGGAGGGTCAGTGCTGAGGGAGCGCCGCACTGTGGGAGGGTCAGTGCTGAGGGAGCGCCGCACTGTGGGAGGGTCAGTGCTGAGGGAGCGCCGCACTGTGGGAGGGTCAGTGCTGAGGGAGCGCCGCACTGTGGGAGGGTCGGTGCTGAGGGAGCGCTGCACTGTGGGAGGGTCAGTGCTGAGGGAGCGCCGCACTGTGGGAGGGTCAGTGCTGAGGGAGCGCCGCACTGTGGGAGGGTCAGTGCTGAGGGAGCGCCGCACTGTGGGAGGGTCGGTGCTGAGGGAGCGCCGCACTGTGGGAGGGTCGGTGCTGAGGGAGCGCCGCACTGTGGGAGGGTCAGTGCTGAGGGAGTGCCGCACTGTGGGAGGGTCAGTGCTGAGGGAGGGTCAGTGCTGAGGGAGCCCCGCACTGTGGGAGGGTCGGTGCTGAGGGAGCCCCGCACTGTGGGAGGGTCAGTGCTGAGGGAGCGTCGCACTGTGGGAGGGTCAGTGCTGAGGGAGCGCCGCACTGTGGGAGGGTCGGTGCTGAGGGAGCGCCGCACTGTGGGAAGGTCAGTGCTGAGGGAGCGCCGCACTGTGGGAGGGTCAGTGCTGAGGGAGCGCCGCACTGTGGGAGGGTCGGTGCTGAGGGAGCGCCGCACTGTGGGAGGGTCGGTGCTGAGGGAGCGCCGCACTGTGGGAGGGTCGGTGCTGAGGGAGCGCCGCACTGTGGGAGGGTCAGCGCTGAGGGAGCGCCGCACTGTGGGAGGGTCGGTGCTGAGGGAGCGCCGCACTGTGGGAGGGTCGGTGCTGAGGGAGCGCCGCACTGTGGGAGGGTCGGTGCTGAGGGAGCGCCGCACTGTGGGAGGGTCGGTGCGGAGGGAGCGCCGCACTGTGGGAGGGTCGGTGCTGAGGGAGCGCCGCACTGTGGGAGGGTCGGTGCTGAGGGAGCGCCGCACTGTGGGAGGGTCGGTGCTGAGGGAGCGTCGCACTGTGGGAGGGTCAGTGCTGAGGGAG
This sequence comes from Mustelus asterias, assembly GCF_964213995.1. NCBI lineage: Eukaryota > Metazoa > Chordata > Chondrichthyes > Carcharhiniformes > Triakidae > Mustelus > Mustelus asterias. Next base: position 31,828 of record NW_027591561.1, on the reverse strand, counting down.
CGCCGCACTGTGGGAGGGTCAGTGCTGAGGGAGCGCCGCACTGTGGGAGGGTCAGTGCTGAGGGAGCGCCGCACTGTGGGAGGGTCAGTGCTGAGGGAGCGCCGCACTGTGGGAGGGTCGGTGCTGAGGGAGCGCTGCACTGTGGGAGGGTCAGTGCTGAGGGAGCGCCGCACTGTGGGAGGGTCAGTGCTGAGGGAGCGCCGCACTGTGGGAGGGTCGGTGCTGAGGGAGCCCCGCACTGTGGGAGGGTCAGTGCTGAGGGAGCGTCGCACTGTGGGAGGGTCGGTGCTGAGGGAGCGCCGCACTGTGGGAGGGTCGGTGCTGAGGGAGCGCCGCACTGTGGGAGGGTCAGTGCTGAGGGAGCGCCGCACTGTGGGAGGGTCGGTGCTGAGGGAGCGCCGCACTGTGGGAGGGTCGGTGCTGAGGGAGCGCCGCACTGTGGGAGGGTCGGTGCTGAGGGAGCGCCGCACTGTGGGAGGGTCGGTGCTGAGGGAGCGCCGCACTGTGGGAGGGTCAGCGCTGAGGGAGCGCCGCACTGTGGGAGGGTCGGTGCTGAGGGAGCACCGCACTGTGGGAGGGTCGGTGCTGAGGGAGTGCCGCACTGTGGGAGGGTCAGTGCTGATGGAGCGCCGCACTGTGGGAGGGTCGGTGCTGAGGGAGCGCCGCACTGTGGGAGGGTCAGTGCTGAGGGAGCGCCGCACTGTGGGAGGGTCAGTGCTGATGGAGCGCCGCACTGTGGGAGGGTCGGTGCTGAGGGAGCGCCGCACTGTGGGAGGGTCAGTGCTGAGGGAGCGCCGCACTGTGGGAGGGTCAGTGCTGAGGGAGCGCCGCACTGTGGGAGGGTCGGTGCTGAGGGAGCGCCGCACTGTGGGAGGGTCAGTGCTGAGGGAGCGCCGCACTGTGGGAGGGTCAGTGCTGAGGGAGCGCCGCACTGTGGGAGGGTCGGTGCTGAGGGAGCGCCGCACTGTGGGAGGGTCAGTGCTGAGGGAGCGCCGCACTGTGGGAGGGTCAGTGCTGAGGGAGCGCCGCACTGTGGGAGAGTCAGTGCTGAGGGAGCGCCGCACTGTGGGAGGGTGATGGTCACCGTCTCTCCAATCACTGTTGACTTCCTTCATTGGTTTATTATTCCCCCTCCTCAGCCCCAGTTTGCAGTGTGTTTGGATCGGGTTCCACCAGCCTCTCAGTCGGAGAGTCTCTGTGTTTCTGAATGGAAGAAGCTTCCCTGTGGAGAGAGAGAACTCCTGCTGGATCCAGTGAGCAGAGCAATCAGCTCCAGACTCCATGCAGAGAAAGAGAGGCAGTCCAGCCAGTCTCCATAGCAACAGCCTTCTCTTCAAGGTCAGTGCCAGCGTAGACAGCCTCCCCCCTGATTCAGTGTCGTGCGGACCCTGGGACCACCCCCCCAAGAACACAAACACCAGCCCACCCAGTCTCTGAGCTCCCACAGCTCAGCAACAAGCTGCAATTATATCACCTCCTGGATGTCAGTTCAAAACACCCCAAGGTCTAATCACACAGAACTTGATTCCGAGCCACATGAGGAGATATGGGGGAAAGGTGACCCGAGTCTCCCTCAAAGACGTCACTCTTCAGAGGTCTCTTGAAGGAGGCAAGAGAGAGAAAGGCGGAGAGGTTTGGGGAGGGAATTCCAGAGCTGAGAGACCCACCCCCCCCGACCCCCAGGCAGCTGAAAGCATGTCCCCCAATGGTGGCGCGATGGGAATTGGGGTGCTCAAGGGGCCAGATTTGGAGGGACGCAGAGATAGGGAGGGGGGGTGTAGGGGGCTGGAGGGGGTTACAGAGATAGGGAGGGGGGTGTAGGGGGCTGGAGGGGGTTACAGAGATAGGGAGGGGGTGAAGGGGGCTGGAGGGGGTTACAGAGATAGGGAGGGGGGTGTAGGGGGCTGGAGGGGGTTACAGAGATAGGGAGGGTGTGTAGGGGCTGGAGGAGGTTACAGAGATAGTGAGGTGTGTCGGGGCTGGAGGAGGTTAAAGAGGCTTGTGTCCTTTGGGATTGTGTACAATGGGAGTGAATGGGAAGGGGATTGGGTCCATTGGGATTGTCCACAATGGGAGTGAATGGAAAGGGTTTTGGATCCACTGGGGATTGGAGACAATGGGAGTGAATGGGAAGGGGTTTGGGATTGGGATTTTGTACAATGGGAGTGAATGGGAAGGGGTTTGGATTCATTGGGATTGTGTCCAATGGGAGTGAATGGAAAGGGGTTTGATCCATTGGGATTGTGTAGAATGGGAGTGAATGGAAAGGGGTTTGGATCCACTGGGATTGGAGACAATGGGAGTAAATGGGAAGGGGTTTGGGATTGGGATTGTGTATAATGGGAGTGAATGGGAAGGGGTTTGGATCCATTGGGATTGTGTGCAATGGGAGTGAATAGGAAGGGGTTTGATCCATTGGGAATGTGTACAATGGGAGTGAATGGGAAGGGGTTTGGATCCATTGGGATTGTGTACAATGAGAGTGAAGGGGAAGTGGTTTGGGTCCATTGGGACTGTGTACAATGGGAGTGAATGGGAAGTGGTTTGGGTCGACTGGGAATGTGTACAATGGGAGTGAATGGGAAGGGGTTTGGGTCCATTGGGATTGTGTACAATGGGAGTGAATGGGAAGGGGTTTGGGTCCATTGGGATTGTGTACAATGGGAGTGAATGGGAAGGGGTTTGGGTCCATTGGGATTGTGTTCAATGGGAGTGAATGGGAAGGAGTTTGATCCATTGGGAATGTGTACAATGAGAGTGAAGGGGAGGTGGTTTGGGTCCATTGGGATTGTGTACAATGGGAGTGAATGGGAAGGGGTTTGGGATTGGGATTGTATACAATGGGAGTGAATGGGAAGGGGTTTGGATCCATTGGGATTGTGTACAATGAGAGTGAAGGGGAGGTGGTTTGGGTCCATTGGGATTGTGTACAATGGGGAGTGAATGGGAAGGGGTTTGGGATTGGGATTGTGTACAATGGGAGTGAATGGGAAGGGGTTTGGGTCCATTGGGATTGTGTTCAATGGGAGTGAATGGGAAGGAGTTTGATCCATTGGGAATGTGTACAATGAGAGTGAAGGGGAGGTGGTTTGGGTCCATTGGGATTGTGTACAATGGGAGTGAATGGGAAGGGGTTTGGGATTGGGATTGTATACAATGGGAGTGAATGGGAAGGGGTTTGGATCCATTGGGATTGTGTACAATGAGAGTGAAGGGGAGGTGGTTTGGGTCCATTGGGATTGTGTACAATGGGGAGTGAATGGGAAGGGGTTTGGGATTGGGATTGTGTACAATGGGAGTGAATGGGAAGGGGTTTGGGATCCATTGGGATGGTGTACAATGGGAGTGAATGGGAAGGGGGTTTGGGTCCATTGGGATTGTGTACAATGGGAGTGAATGGGAAGGGGTTTGGATTCATTGGGATTGTGTACAGTGGGAGTGAATGGGAAGGGGTTTGATCCATTGGGACTGTGTACAATGGGAGTGAATGGGAAGGAGTTTGGGCCCATTGGGATTGTGTACAATGGGATGAATGGGAAGGGGTTTGGGTCCATTGGGATTGTGTACAATGGGAGTGAATGGGAAGGGGTTTGGGTCCATTGGGATTGTGTACAATGGGAGTGAATGGGAAAGGGTTTGGGTCCATTGGGATTGTGTACAATGGGAGTGAATGGGAAGGGGTTTGGGATTGGGATTGTGTACAATGAGAGTGAATGGGAAGGGGTTTGGGATTTGGCTTGTGTACAATGGGAGTGAATGGGAAGGGGTTTGGGTCCATTGGGATTGTGTACAATGGGAGTGAATGGGAAGGGGTTTGGGTTTCATTGGGATTGTGTACAATGGGAGTGAATGGGAAGGGGTTTGGGATTGTGTGCAATGGGAGTGAATGGGAAGCAATTTGGATCCATTGGGATTGTGTACAGTGGGAGTGAATGGGAAGGGGTTTGATCGATTGGGATTGTGTACAATGGGAGTGAATGGGAAGGGGTTTGGATCCATTGGGATTGTGTACAATGGGAGTAAATGTGAAGGGGTTTGGATCCATTGGGATTGTGTACAATGGGAGTGAATGGGAAGGGGTTTGGGATTGGGATTGTGTACAATGGGGGTGAATGGGAAGGGGATTGGGTCCATTGGGATTGTGTACAATGGAAGTGAATGGGAAGGGGTTTGGATCCATTGGGATTGTGTACAATGGGAGTGAATGGGAAGGGGTTTGGGATTGGGATTGTGGACAATGGGAGTGAATGGGAAGGGGTTTGGGATTGGGAATGTGTACAATGGGAGTGAATGGGAAGGGGATTGGGATTGTGCACAATGGGAGTGAATGGGAAGGGGTTTGGGATTGGGATTGAGTACAATGGGAGTGAATGGGAAGGGGATTGGGATTGTCCAGAATGGGAGTGAATGGGAAGGTGTTTGGGTCCATTGGGATTGTGTACAGTGGGAGTGAATGGGAAGGGGTTTGGGATTGGGATTCTGCACAATGGGAGTGAATGGGAAGGGGTTTGGGTCGATTGGGATTATGTTCAATGGGACTGAATGGGAAGGGGTTTGGATCCATTGGGATTGTATCCAATGGGAGTGAATGGGAAGGGGATTGGGATTGTGTACAATGGGAGTGAATGGGAAGGGGCTTGGGATTGGGATTGTGTACAATGGGAGTGAATAGGAAGGGGTTTGCGTCCATTGCAATTGGATACAATGGGAGTGAATGGGAAGGGATTTGGGTCCATTGTAATTGTGTACAATGGGAGTGAATGGGCAGGGGTTTGGGTCCGTTGGGATTGTATACAATGGGAGTGAATGGGAAGGGGTTTGATACATTGGGATTGTGTACAATGGGAGTGAATGGGAAGGATTTTGATCCATTGAGATTGTGTACAATGGGTGTGAATGGGAAGGGGTATGGGTCCGCTGGGATTGTATACAATGGGAGTGAATGGGGAGGGGTTTGGGTCCATTGGGATTGTGTTCAATGGGAGTGAATGGGAAGGAGTTTGATCCATTGGGATTGTGTACAATGGGAGAGAATGGGAAAGGGGTTTGGGTCCATTGGGATTGTGTACAATGGGAGTGAATGGGAAGGGGTTTTGGTCAATTGGGATTGTGTACAATGGGAGTGAATGGGAAGGGGTTTGGGCCGATTGGGAATGTGTACAATGGGAGTGAATGGGAAGGGGTTTGGGTCCATTGGGATTGTGTACAATGGGAGTGAATGGGAAGGGGTTTGGCTCCATTGGGAATGTGTACAATGGGAGTGAATGGGAAGGGGTTTGGGATTGGGATTGTGTGCAATGGGAGTGAATGGGAAGGGATTTGGGTCCATTGGGATTGTGTCCAATGGGAGTGAATGGGAAGGGGTTCGGGATTGGGATTGTGTACAATGGGAGTGAATGGGAAGGGGTTTGGGATTGGGAATGTGTACAATGGGAGTGAATGGGGAGGGGATTGGGATTGTGCACAATGGGAGTGAATGGGAAGGGGATTGGGATTGTGTACAATGGGAGTGAATGGGAAGGGGATTGGGATTGTGCACAATGGGAGTGAATGGGAAGGGGTTTGGGTCGATTGGGATTATGTTCAATGGGAGTGAATGGGAAGGGGTTTGGATCCATCGGGATTGTATACAATGGGAGTGAATGGGAAGGGGTTTGGGCTTGGGATTGTGTACAATGGGAGTGAATGGGAAGGGGCTTGGGATTGGAATTGTGTGCAATGGGAGTGAATAGGAAGGGGTTTGGGTCCATTGCGATTGGATACAATGGGAGTGAATGGGAAGGGATTTGGGTCCATTGGGATTGTGTACAATGGGAGTGAATGGGCAGGGGTTTGGGTCCATTGGGATTGTGTACAATGGGAGTGAATGGGAAGGGTTTTGGGTCCATTGGGATTGTGTACAATGGGAGTGAATGGGAAGGGGTTTGGAACCATTGGGATTGTGTACAATGGGAGTGAATGGGAAGGGGTTTGGATCCATTGGGAATGTGTACAATGGGAGTGAATGGGAAGGGGTTTGGGTCCATTGGGATTGTGTTCAATGGGAGGGAATGGGAAGAGTTTGATCCATTGGGATTGTGTACAATGGGATTGAATGGGAAGGGGTTTGATAATTTGGGATTGTGTACAATGGGAGTGAATGGGAAGGGGTATGGGTCCGTTGGGATTGTATACAATGGGAGTGAATGGGAAGGGGTTTGGGTCCATTGGGATTGTGTTCAATGGGAGTGAATGGGAAGGAGTTTGATCCATTGGGATTGTGTACAATGGGAGTGAATGGGAAAGGGGTTTGGGTCCATTGGGAATGTGTACAATGGGAGTGAATGGGAAGGGTTTTGGGTCCATTGGGAATGTGTACAATGGGAGTGAATGGGAAGGGGTTTGGATCCATTGGGATTGTGTACAATGGGAGTGAACGGGAAGGGGTTTGATCCATTGGGACTGTGTACAATGGGAGTGAATGGGAAGGGGTTTGGATCCATTGGGATTGTGTCCAATGGGAGTGAATGGGAAGGGGTTTGGGCCCATTGCGATTGTGTACAATGGGAGTGATTGGGAAGGGCTTTGGGTCGATTGGGATTTTGTCCAATGGGAGTTAATGGGAAGGGGTTTGGATTCATTGGGGTTGTGTACAAACGGGAGTGAATGGGATGGGGTTTGGCTCCATTGGGAATGTGTACAATGGGAGTGAATGGGAAGGGGTTTGGGATTGGGATTGTGTACAATGGGAGTGAATGGGAAGGGATTTGGGTCCATTGGGATTGTGTCCAATGGGAGTGAATGGGAAGGGGTTTGGATCCATTGGGATTGTGTCCAATGGGAGTGAATGGGAAGGGGTTTGGATCCATTGGGATTGTGTACAAAGGGAGTGAATGGGAAGGGGTTTGATCCATTGGGATTGTGTACAATGATCGTGAATGGGAAGGGGTTTGGCATTGGGATTGTGTACAATGGGAGTGAATGGGAAGGGGATTGGGGTTGTGTACAATGGGAGTGAATGGGAAGGGGTTTGGGTTCATTGGGATTGTGTACCATGGGAATGAATGGGAAGTAATTTGATCCATTGGGATTGTGTACAAAGGGAGTACATGGGAAGGGGTTTTATCCATTGGGATTGTGTACAATGGGAGTGAATGGGAAGGAGTTTGATCCATTGGGATTGTGTACAATGGGAGTGAATGGGAAGGGGTTTGATCCATTGGGATTGTGTACAATGGGAGTGAATGGGAAGGGGTTTGGGATTGGGATTGTGTACAATGGGAGTGAATGGGAAGGGGTTTGGGCCCATTGGGATTGTGTACAATGGGAGTGAATGGGAAGGGGTTTGGGTCCATTGGGATTGTGCACAATGGGAGTGAATTGGAAGGGGTTTGGGATTGGGATTGTGTGCAATGGGAGTGAATGGGAAGGGGCTTGGAATTGGGATTGTGTACAATGGGAGTGAATGGGAAGGGGTTTGGATCCATTGGGAATGTGTACAATGGGAGTGAATGGGAAGGGGTTTGGGATTGGGATTGTGTACAATGGGAGTGAATGAGAAGAGGTTTGGGATTGGGATTGTGTACAATGGGAGTGAATGGGAAGGGGTTTGGATCCATTGGGATTGTGTACAATGGGAGTGAATGGGAAGGGGTTTGGGTTCATTGGGATTGTGTACAATGGGAGTGAATGGGAAGGGGTTTGGGATTGGGATTGTGTGCAATGGGAGTGAATGGGAAGGGGTTTGGATCCATTGGGATTGTGTACAGTGTGAGTGAATGGGAAGGGGTTTGATCCATTGGGACTGTGTACAATGGGAGAGAATGGGAAGGGGTTTGGATCCATTGGGATTGTGTACAGTGGGAGTGAATGGGAAGGGGTTTGGGATTGGGATTGTGTACAATGGGAGTGAATGGGAAGGGGTTTGGGATTGGGATTGTGTACAATGGGAGTGAATGGGAAGGGGTTTGGGATTGGGAATGTCTACAATGGGAGTGAATGGGAAGGGGTTTGGGTCCATTGGGATTGTGTACAATGGGAGTGAATGGGAAGGGGTTTGGGTCCATTGGGATTGTGTACAATGGGAGTGAATAGGAAGGGGTTTGCGTCCATTGCAATTGGATACAATGGGAGTGAATGGGAAGGGATTTGGGTCCATTGTAATTGTGTACAATGGGAGTGAATGGGCAGGGGTTTGGGTCCGTTGGGATTGTACACAATGGGAGTGAATGGGAAGGGGTTTGATACATTGGGATTGTGTACAATGGGAGTGAATGGGAAGGATTTTGATCCATTGAGATTGTGTACAATGGGTGTGAATGGGAAGGGGTATGGGTCCGTTGGGATTGTATACAATGGGAGTGAATGGGGAGGGGTTTGGGTCCATTGGGATTGTGTTCAATGGGAGTGAATGGGAAGGAGTTTGATCCATTGGGATTGTGTACAATGGGAGAGAATGGGAAAGGGGTTTGGGTCCATTGGGATTGTGTACAATGGGAGTGAATGGGAAGGGGTTTTGGTCAATTGGGACTGTGTACAATGGGAGTGAATGGGAAGGGGTTTGGGCCGATTGGGAATGTGTACAATGGGAGTGAATGGGAAGGGGTTTGGGTCCATTGGGATTGTGTACAATGGGAGTGAATGGGAAGGGGTTTGGCTCCATTGGGAATGTGTACAATGGGAGTGAATGGGAAGGGGTTTGGGATTGGGATTGTGTGCAATGGGAGTGAATGGGAAGGGATTTGGGTCCATTGGGATTGTGTCCAATGGGAGTGAATGGGAAGGGGTTCGGGATTGGGATTGTGTACAATGGGAGTGAATGGGAAGGGTTTTGGGTCCATTGGGATTGTGTACAATGGGAGTGAATGGGAAGGGGTTTGGAACCATTGGGATTGTGTACAATGGGAGTGAATGGGAAGGGGTTTGGATCCATTGGGAATGTGTACAATGGGAGTGAATGGGAAGGGGTTTGGGTCCATTGGGATTGTGTTCAATGGGAGGGAATGGGAAGAGTTTGATCCATTGGGATTGTGTACAATGGGATTGAATGGGAAGGGGTTTGATAATTTGGGATTGTGTACAATGGGAGTAAATGGGAAGGGGTATGGGTCCGTTGGGATTGTATACAATGGGAGTGAATGGGAAGGGGTTTGGGTCCATTGGGATTGTGTTCAATGGGAGTGAATGGGAAGGAGTTTGATCCATTGGGATTGTGTACAATGGGAGTGAATGGGAAAGGGGTTTGGGTCCATTGGGAATGTGTACAATGGGAGTGAATGGGAAGGGGTTTGGGTCCATTGGGAATGTGTACAATGGGAGTGAATGGGAAGGGGTTTGGATCCATTGGGATTGTGTACAATGGGAGTGAACGGGAAGGGGTTTGATCCATTGGGACTGTGTACAATGGGAGTGAATGGGAAGGGGTTTGGATCCATTGGGATTGTGTACAATGGGAGTGAATGGGAAGGGGTTTGGGCCCATTGCGATTGTGTACAATGGGAGTGATTGGGAAGGGCTTTGGGTCGATTGGGATTTTGTCCAATGGGAGTTAATGGGAAGGGGTTTGGATCCATTGGGGTTGTGTACAAACGGGAGTGAATGGGATGGGGTTTGGCTCCATTGGGAATGTGTACAATGGGAGTGAATGGGATGGGGTTTGGGATTGGGATTGTGTACAATGGGAGTGAATGGGAAGGGATTTGGGTCCATTGGGATTGTGTCCAATGGGAGTGAATGGGAAGGGGTTTGGATCCATTGGGATTGTGTCCAATGGGAGTGAATGGGAAGGGGTTTGGATCCATTGGGATTGTGTACAAAGGGAGTGAATGGGAAGGGGTTTGATCCATTGGGATTGTGTACAATGATCGTGAATGGGAAGGGGTTTGGCATTGGGATTGTGTACAATGGGAGTGATTGGGAAGGGGATTGGGGTTGTGTACAATGGGAGTGAATGGGAAGGGGTTTGGGTTCATTGGGATTGTGTACCATGGGAATGAATGGGAAGTAATTTGATCCATTGGGATTGTGTACAAAGGGAGTACATGGGAAGGGGTTTTATCCATTGGGATTGTGTACAATGGGAGTGAATGGGAAGGAGTTTGATCCATTGGGATTGTGTACAATGGGAGTGAATGGGAAGGGGTTTGATCCATTGGGATTGTGTACAATGGGAGTGAATGGGAAGGGGTTTGGGATTGGGATTGTGTACAATGGGAGTGAATGGGAAGGGGTTTGGGCCCATTGGGATTGTGTACAATGGAAGTGAATGGGAAGGGGTTTGGGTCCATTGGGATTGTGCACAATGGGAGTGAATTGGAAGGGGTTTGGGATTGGGATTGTGTGCAATGGGAGTGAATGGGAAGGGGCTTGGAATTGGGATTGTGTACAATGGGAGTGAATGGGAAGGGGTTTGGATCCATTGGGAATGTGTACAATGGGAGTGAATGGGAAGGGGTTTGGGATTGGGATTGTGTACAATGGGAGTGAATGAGAAGAGGTTTGGGATTGGGATTGTGTACAATGGGAGTGAATGGGAAGGGGTTTGGATCCATTGGGATTGTGTACAATGGGAGTGAATGGGAAGGGGTTTGGGTTCATTGGGATTGTGTACAATGGGAGTGAATGGGAAGGGGATTGGGATTGTGTGCAATGGGAGTGAATGGGAAGGGGTTTGGATCCATTGGGATTGTGTACAGTGTGAGTGAATGGGAAGGGGTTTGATCCATTGGGACTGTGTACAATGGGAGAGAATGGGAAGGGGTTTGGATCCATTGGGATTGTGTACAGTGGGAGTGAATGGGAAGGGGTTTGGGATTGTGATTGTGTACAATGGGAGTGAATGGGAAGGGGTTTGGGATTGGGATTGTGTACAATGGGAGTGAATGGGAAGGGGTTTGGGATTGGGAATGTCTACAATGGGAGTGAATGGGAAGGGGTTTGGGTCCATTGGGATTGTGTACAATGGGAGTGAATGGGAAGGGGTTTGGTTCCATTGGGATTGTGTACAATGGGAGTGAATAGGAAGGGGTTTGCGTCCATTGCGATTGGATACAATGGGAGTGAATGGGAAGGGATTTGGGTCCATTGTAATTGTGTACAATGGGAGTGAATGGGCAGGGGTTTGGGTCCGTTGGGATTGTATACAATGGGAGTGAATGGGAAGGGGTTTGATACATTGGGATTGTGTACAATGGGAGTGAATGGGAAGGATTTTGATCCATTGAGATTGTGTACAATGGGTGTGAATGGGAAGGGGTATGGGTCCGTTGGGATTGTATACAATGGGAGTGAATGGGGAGGGGTTTGGGTCCATTGGGATTGTGTTCAATGGGAGTGAATGGGAAGGAGTTTGATCCATTGGGATTGTGTACAATGGGAGAGAATGGGAAAGGGGTTTGGGTCCATTGGGATTGTGTACAATGGGAGTGAATGGGAAGGGGTTTTGGTCAATTGGGATTGTGTACAATGGGAGTGAATGGGAAGGGGTTTGGGCCGATTGGGAATGTGTACAATGGGAGTGAATGGGAAGGGGTTTGGGTCCATTGGGATTGTGTACAATGGGAGTGAATGGGAAGGGGTTTGGGATTGGGATTGTGTGCAATGGGAGTGAATGGGAAGGGATTTGGGTCCATTGGGATTGTGTCCAATGGGAGTGAATGGGAAGGGGTTCGGGATTGGGATTGTGTACAATGGGAGTGAATGGGAAGGGGTTTGGGATTGGGAATGTGTACAATGGGAGTGAATGGGGAGGGGATTGGGATTGTGCACAATGGGAGTGAATGGGAAGGGGATTGGGATTGTGTACAATGGGAGTGAATGGGAAGGGAATTGGGATTGTGCACAATGGGAGTGAATGGGAAGGGGTTTGGGTCGATTGGGATTATGTTCAATGGGACTGAATGGGAAGGGGTTTGGATCCATCGGGATTGTATACAATGGGAGTGAATGGGAAGGGGTTTGGGATTGGGATTGTGTACAATGGGAGTGAATGGGAAGGGGCTTGGGATTGGAATTGTGTGCAATGGGAGTGAATAGGAAGGGGTTTGGGTCCATTGCGATTGGATACAATGGGAGTGAATGGGAAGGGATTTGGGTCCATTGGGATTGTGTACAATGGGAGTGAATGGGCAGGGGTTTGGGTCCATTGGGATTGTGTACAATGGGAGTGAATGGGAAGGGTTTTGGGTCCATTGGGATTGTGTACAATGGGAGTGAATGGGAAGGGGTTTGGATCCATTGGGATTGTGTACAATGGGAGTGAATGGGAAGGGGTTTGGATCCATTGGGAATGTGTACAATGGGAGTGAATGGGAAGGGGTTTGTGTCCATTGGGATTGTGTTCAATGGGAGGGAATGGGAAGAGTTTGATCCATTGGGATTGTGTACAATGGGAATGAATGGGAAGGGGTTTGATAATTTGGGATTCTGTACAATGGGAGTGAATGGGAAGGGGTATGGGTCCGTTGGGATTGTATACAATGGGAGTGAATGGGAAGGGGTTTGGGTCCATTGGGATTGTGTTCAATGGGAGTGAATGGGAAGGAGTTTGATCCATTGGGATTGTGTACAATGTGAGTGAATGGGAAAGGGGTTTGGGTCCATTGGGAATGTGTACAATGGGAGTGAATGGGAAGGGGTTTGGGTCCATTGGGAATGTGTACAATGGGAGTGAATGGGAAGGGGTTTGGATCCATTGGGATTGTGTACAATGGGAGTGAACGGGAAGGGGTTTGATCCATTGGGACTGTGTACAATGGGAGTGAATGGGAAGGGGTTTGGATCCATTGGGATTGTGTACAATGGGAGTGAATGGGAAGGGGTTTGGGCCCATTGCGATTGTGTACAATGGGAGTGATTGGGAAGGGCTTTGGGTCGATTGGGATTTTGTCCAATGGGAGTTAATGGGAAGGGGTTTGGATCCATTGGGGTTGTGTACAAACGGGAGTGAATGGGATGGGGTTTGGCTCCATTGGGAATGTGTACAATGGGAGTGAATGGGAAGGGGTTTGGGATTGGGATTGTGTACAATGGGAGTGAATGGGAAGGGATTTGGGTCCATTGGGATTGTGTCCAATGGGAGTGAATGGGAAGGGTTTTGGAATTGGGATTGTGTACAATGGGAGTGAATGGGAAGGGGCTTGTGATTGGGATTGTGTACAATGTGAGTGAATAGGAAAGGGTTTGGGTCTATTTGGATTGTGTACAATGGGAGTGAATGGGAAGGGGTTTGGGTCCATTGGGACTGTGTACAGTGTGAGTGAATGGGAAGGGGTTTGATCCATTGGGACTGTGTACAATGGGAGTGAATGGGAAGGGGTTTGGATCCATTGGGATTGTGTACACTGGGAGGGAATGGGAAGGGGTTTGGAATTGGGATTGTGTACAATGGGAGTGAATGGGAAGGGGCTTGTGATTGGGATTGTGTACAATGTGAGTGAATAGGAAAGGGTTTGGGTCTATTTGGATTGTGTACAATGGGAGTGAATGGGATGGCATTTGGGTCCATTGGGATTGTGTACTATGGGAGTGAATGGGAAGGAGTTGGGTCCATTGGGATTGTGTACAATGGGAGTGAATGGGATGGGGTTTGGGTCCATTGGGATTGTGTACTATGGGAGTGGATGGGAAGGGGTTGGGTCCATTGGGATTGTGTACAATGGGAGTGAACGGGAAGGGGTTTGGGTCGATTGGGATTGTGTACAATGGGAGTGAATGGGAAGGGGTTTGGATCCATTGGGATTGTGTCCAATGGGAGTGAGTGGGAAGGGGGTTGGCTCCATTGGGATTGTGTACAATGGGAGCGAATGGGAAGGGTTTTGGGTCCATTGGGGTTGTGTACAATGGGAGTGAATGGGAAGGGGTTTGGGATTGTGTACAATGGGAGTGAATGGGAAGGCGTCTGGGTCCATTGGGATTGTGTACAATGGGAGTGAATGGGAAGGGGTTTGGGATTGGGATTGTGTACAATGGGAGTGAACGGGAAGGGGTTTGGGATTGTGTACAATGGGAGTGAATGGGAAGGGGTTTGGGATTGGGATTGTGTACAATGAGAGTGAATGGGAAGGGGTTTGGGATTTGGCTTGTGTACAATGGGAGTGAATGGGAAGTGGTTTGGGTCCATTGGGATTGTGTACAATGGGAGTGAATGGGAAGGGGTTTGGGTTCATTGGGATTGTGCACAATGGGAGTGAATGGGAAGGGGTTTGGGATTGGGATTGTGTGCAATGGGAGTGAATGGGAAGGGGCTTGGGATTGGGATTGTGTACAATGGGAGTGAATGGAAAGGGGTTTGGATCCATTGGGATTGTGTACAATGGGAGTGAATGGGAAGGGGTTTGGGATTGGGATTGTGTACAATGGGAGTGAATGGGAAGAGGTTTGGGATTGGGATTGTGTGCAATGGGAGTGAATGGGAAGGGGTTTGGATCCATTGGGATTGTGTACAGTGTGAGTGAATGGGAAGGGGTTTGATCCATTGGGACTGTGTACAATGGGAGAGAATGGGAAGGGGTTTGGATCCATTGGGATTGTGTACAATGGGAGTGCATGGGAAGGGGTTTGGGATTGGGATTGTGTACAATGGGAGTGAATGGGAAGGGGTTTGGGATTGGGATTGTGTACAATGGGAGTGAATGGGAAGGGGTTTGGGATTGGGAATGTCTACAATGGGAGTGAATGGGAAGGGGTTTGGGTCCATTGGGATTGTGTACAATGGGAGTGAATGGGAAGGGGTTTGGGTCCATTGGGATTGTGTACAATGGGAGTGAATGGGAAAGGGTCTGGTATTGGGAATGTCTACAATGGAAGTGAATGGGAAGGGGTTTGGGTCCATTGGGACTGTGTACAGTGTGAGTGAATGGGAAGGGGTTTGATCCATTGGGACTGTGTACAATGGGAGTGAATGGGAAGGGGTTTGGATCCATTGGGATTGTGTACAATGGGAGGGAATGGGAAGGCGTTTGGGATTGGGATTGTGCACAATTGGAGTGAATGGGAACGGGATTGGGATTGTGTACAATGGGAGGGAATGGGAAGGGGTTTGGATCCATTGAGATTGTGTACAATGGGAGTGAACGGGAAGGGGTTTGGGATTGGGATTGTGTACAATGGGAGTGAATGGGAAGGGGTTTGGGTCCATTGGGATTATGTACAATGGGACTGAATGGGAAAGGTTTGGATCCATTGGGATTGTATACAATGGGAGTGAATGGGAAAGGGTTTGGAATTGGGATTGTGTACAATGGGAGTGAATGGGAAGGGGTTTGGAATTGGGATTGTGTACAATGGGAGTGAATGGGAAGGGGTTTGGATCCATTGGGATTGTGTACAATGGGAGTGAACGGGAAGGGGTTTGATCCATTGGGACTGTGTACAATGGGAGTGAATGGGAAGGGGTTTGGATCCATTGGGATTGTGTGCAATGGGAGTGAATGGGAAGGGGTTTGGGCCCATTGCGATTGTGTACAATGGGAGTGATTGGGAAGGGCTTTGGGTCGATTGGGATTTTGTCCAATGGGAGTTAATGGGAAGGGGTTTGGATCCATTGGGGTTGTGTACAAACGGGAGTGAATGGGATGGGGTTTGGCTCCATTGGGAATGTGTACAATGGGAGTGAATGGGAAGGGGTTTGGGATTGGGATTGTGTACAATGGGAGTGAATGGGAAGGGATTTGGGTCCATTGGGATTGTGTCCAATGGGAGTGAATGGGAAGGGGTTTGGATCCATTGGGATTGTGTACAAAGGGAGTGAATGGGAAGGGGTTTGATCCATTGGGATTGTGTACAATGATCGTGAATGGGAAGGGGTTTGGCATTGGGATTGTGTACAATGGGAGTGAATGGGAAGGGGATTGGGATTGTGTACAATGGGAGTGAATGGGAAGGGGTTTGGGTTCATTGGGATTGTGTACCATGGGAATGAATGGGAAGTAATTTGATCCATTGGGATTGTGTACAAAGGGAGTACATGGGAAGGTGTTTTATCCATTGGGATTGTGTACAATGGGAGTGAATGGGAAGGAGTTTGATCCATTGGGATTGTGTACAATGGGAGTGAATGGGAAGGGGTTTGATCCATTGGGATTGTGTACAATGGGAGTGAATGGGAAGGGGTTTGGGATTGGGATTGTGTACAATGGGAGTGAATGGGAAGGGGTTTGGGCCCATTGGGATTGTGTACAATGGGAGTGAATGGGAAGGGGTTCGGGTCCATTGGGATTGTGCACAATGGGAGTGAATTGGAAGGGGTTTGGGATTGGGATTGTGTGCAATGGGAGTGAATGGGAAGGGGTTTGGATCCATTGGGATTTTGTACAGTGTGAGTGAATGGGAAGGGGTTTGATCCATTGGGACTGTGTACAATGGGAGAGAATGGGAAGGGGTTTGGGATTGGGATTGTGTACAATGGGAGTGAATGGGAAGGGGTTTGGGATTGGGATTGTGTACAATGGGAGTGAATGGGAAGGGGTTTGGGATTGGGAATGTCTACAATGGGAGTGAATGGGAAGGGGTTTGGGTCCATTGGGATTGTGTACAATGGGAGTGAATGGGAAGGGGTTTGGGTCCATTGGGATTGTGTACAATGGGAGTGAATTGGAAGGGGTTTGGGATTGGGAATGTCTACAATGGAAGTGAATGGGAAGGGGTTTGGGTCCATTGGGACTGTGTACAGTGTGAGTGAATGGGAAGGGGTTTGATCCATTGGGACTGTGTACAATGGGAGTGAATGGGAAGGGGTTTGGATCCATTGGGATTGTGTGCACTGGGAGGGAATGGGAAGGGGTTTGGAATTGGGATTGTGTACAATGGGAGTGAATGGGAAGGGGCTTGTGATTGGGATTGTGTACAATGTGAGTGAATAGGAAAGGGTTTGGGTCTATTTGGATTGTGTACAATGGGAGTGAATGGGATGGGGTTTGGGTCCATTGGGATTGTGTACTATGGGAGTGAATGGGAAGGAGTTGGGTCCATTGGGATTGTGTACAATGGGAGTGAATGGGATGGGGTTTGGGTCCATTGGGATTGTGTACTATGGGAGTGGATGGGAAGGGGTTGGGTCCATTGGGATTGTGTACAATGGGAGTGAACGGGAAGGGGTTTGGGTCGATTGGGATTGTGTACAATGGGAGTGAATGGGAAGGGGTTTGGATCCATTGGGATTGTGTCCAATGGGAGTGAGTGGGAAGGGGGTTGGCTCCATTGGGATTGTGTACAATGGGAGCGAATGGGAAGGGTTTTGGGTCCATTGGGGTTGTGTACAATGGGAGTGAATGGGAAGGGGTTTGGGATTGTGTACAATGGGAGTGAATGGGAAGGGGTTTGGGATTGGGATTGTGTACAATGGGAGTGAACGGGAAGGGGTTTGGGATTGTGTACAATGGGAGTGAATGGGAAGGGGTTTGGGATTGGGATTGTGTACAATGAGAGTGAATGGGAAGGGGTTTGGGATTTGGCTTGTGTACAATGGGAGTGAATGGGAAGTGGTTTGGGTCCATTGGGATTGTGTACAATGGGAGTGAATGGGAAGGGGTTTGGGTTCATTGGGATTGTGCACAATGGGAGTGAATGGGAAGGGGTTTGGGATTGGGATTGTGTGCAATGGGAGTGAATGGGAAGGGGCTTGGGATTGGGATTGTGTACAATGGGAGTGATTGGGAAGGGCTTTGGGTCGATTGGGATTTTGTCCAATGGGAGTTAATGGGAAGGGGTTTGGATCCATTGGGGTTGTGTACAAACGGGAGTGAATGGGATGGGGTTTGGCTCCATTGGGAATGTGTACAATGGGAGTGAATGGGAAGGGGTTTGGGATTGGGATTGTGTACAATGGGAGTGAATGGGAAGGGATTTGGGTCCATTGGGATTGTGTCCAATGGGAGTGAATGGGAAGGGGTTTGGGTCCATTGGGATTGTGTACAAAGGGAGTGAATGGGAAGGGGTTTGATCCATTGGGATTGTGTACAATGATCGTGAATGGGAAGGGGTTTGGCATTGGGATTGTGTACAATGGGAGTGAATGGGAAGGGGATTGGGATTGTGTACAATGGGAGTGAATGGGAAGGGGTTTGGGTTCATTGGGATTGTGTACCATGGGAATGAATGGGAAGTAATTTGATCCATTGGGATTGTGTACAAAGGGAGTACATGGGAAGGGGTTTTATCCATTGGGATTGTGTACAATGGGAGTGAATGGGAAGGAGTTTGATCCATTGGGATTGTGTACAATGGGAGTGAATGGGAAGGGGTTTGATCCATTGGGATTGTGTACAATGGGAGTGAATGGGAAGGGGTTTGGGATTGGGATTGTGTACAATGGGAGTGAATGGGAAGGGGTTTGGGCCCATTGGGATTGTGTACAATGGGAGTGAATGGGAAGGGGTTCGGGTCCATTGGGATTGTGCACAATGGGAGTGAATTGGAAGGGGTTTGGGATTGGGATTGTGTGCAATGGGAGTGAATGGGAAGGGGTTTGGATCCATTGGGATTTTGTACAGTGTGAGTGAATGGGAAGGGGTTTGATCCATTGGGACTGTGTACAATGGGAGAGAATGGGAAGGGGTTTGGGATTGGGATTGTGTACAATGGGAGTGAATGGGAAGGGGTTTGGGATTGGGATTGTGTACAATGGGAGTGAATGGGAAGGGGTTTGGGATTGGGAATGTCTACAATGGGAGTGAATGGGAAGGGGTTTGGGTCCATTGGGATTGTGTACAATGGGAGTGAATGGGAAGGGGTTTGGGTCCATTGGGATTGTGTACAATGGGAGTGAATTGGAAGGGGTTTGGGATTGGGAATGTCTACAATGGAAGTGAATGGGAAGGGGTTTGGGTCCATTGGGACTGTGTACAGTGTGAGTGAATGGGAAGGGGTTTGATCCATTGGGACTGTGTACAATGGGAGTGAATGGGAAGGGGTTTGGATCCATTGGGATTGTGTACACTGGGAGGGAATGGGAAGGGTTTTGGAATTGGGATTGTGTACAATGGGAGTGAATGGGAAGGGGCTTGTGATTGGGATTGTGTACAATGTGAGTGAATAGGAAAGGGTTTGGGTCTATTTGGATTGTGTACAATGGGAGTGAATGGGATGGGGTTTGGGTCCATTGGGATTGTGTACTATGGGAGTGAATGGGAAGGAGTTGGGTCCATTGGGATTGTGTACAATGGGAGTGAATGGGATGGGGTTTGGGTCCATTGGGATTGTGTACTATGGGAGTGGATGGGAAGGGGTTGGGTCCATTGGGATTGTGTACAATGGGAGTGAACGGGAAGGGGTTTGGGTCGATTGGGATTGTGTACAATGGGAGTGAATGGGAAGGGGTTTGGATCCATTGGGATTGTGTCCAATGGGAGTGAGTGGGAAGGGGGTTGGCTCCATTGGGATTGTGTACAATGGGAGCGAATGGGAAGGGTTTTGGGTCCATTGGGGTTGTGTACAATGGGAGTGAATGGGAAGGGGTTTGGGATTGTGTACAATGGGAGTGAATGGGAAGGGGTTTGGGATTGGGATTGTGTACAATGGGAGTGAACGGGAAGGGGTTTGGGATTGTGTACAATGGGAGTGAATGGGAAGTGGTTTGGGATTGGGATTGTGTACAATGAGAGTGAATGGGAAGGGGTTTGGGATTTGGCTTGTGTACAATGGGAGTGAATGGGAAGTGGTTTGGGTCCATTGGGATTGTGTACAATGGGAGTGAATGGGAAGGGGTTTGGGTTCATTGGGATTGTGCACAATGGGAGTGAATGGGAAGGGGTTTGGGATTGGGATTGTGTGCAATGGGAGTGAATGGGAAGGGGCTTGGGATTGGGATTGTGTACAATGGGAGTGAATGGAAAGGGGTTTGGATCCATTGGGATTGTGTACAATGGGAGTGAATGGGAAGGGGTTTGGGATTGGGATTGTGTACAATGGGAGTGAATGGGAAGAGGTTTGGGATTGGGATTGTGTGCAATGGGAGTGAATGGGAAGGGGTTTGGATCCATTGGGATTGTGTACAGTGTGAGTGAATGGGAAGGGGTTTGATCCATTGGGACTGTGTACAATGGGAGAGAATGGGAAGGGGTTTGGATCCATTGGGATTGTGTACAATGGGAGTGCATGGGAAGGGGTTTGGGATTGGGATTGTGTACAATGGGAGTGAATGGGAAGGGGTTTGGGATTGGGATTGTGTACAATGGGAGTGAATGGGAAGGGGTTTGGGATTGGGAATGTCTACAATGGGAGTGAATGGGAAGGGGTTTGGGTCCATTGGGATTGTGTACAATGGGAGTGAATGGGAAGGGGTTTGGGTCCATTGGGATTGTGTACAATGGGAGTGAATGGGAAAGGGTCTGGTATTGGGAATGTCTACAATGGAAGTGAATGGGAAGGGGTTTGGGTCCATTGGGACTGTGTACAGTGTGAGTGAATGGGAAGGGGTTTGATCCATTGGGACTGTGTACAATGGGAGTGAATGGGAAGGGGTTTGGATCCATTGGGATTGTGTACAATGGGAGGGAATGGGAAGGCGTTTGGGATTGGGATTGTGCACAATTGGAGTGAATGGGAACGGGTTTGGGATTGGGATTGTGTACAATGGGACGGAATGGGAAGGGGTTTGGGATTGGGATTGTGCACAATTGGAGTGAATGGGAACGGGTTTGGGATTGGGATTGTTTACAATGGGAGGGAATGGGAAGGGGTTTGGATCCATTGAGATTGTGTACAATGGGAGTGAACGGGAAGGGGTTTGGGATTGGGATTGTGTACAATGGGAGTGAATGGGAAGGGGTTTGGGTCCATTGGGATTATGTACAATGGGACTGAATGGGAAGGGTTTGGATCCATTGGGATTGTATACAATGGGAGTGAATGGGAAAGGGTTTGGAATTGGGATTGTGTACAATGGGAGTGAATGGGAAGGGGTTTGGAATTGGGATTGTGTACAATGGGAGTGAATGGGAAGGGGCTTGTGATTGGGATTGTGTACAATGGGAGTGAATAGGAAAGGGTTTGGGTCTATTTGGATTGTGTACAATGGGAGTGAATGGGAAGGGGTTTGCGTCCATTGCGATTGGATACAATCGGAGTGAATGGGGAGGGATTTTGGTCCATTGGGATTGTGTACAATGGGAGTGAATGGGAAGGGGTTTGGCTCCATTGGGATTGTGTACTATGGGAGTGAATGGGAAGGGGTTGGGTCCATTGGGATTGTGTACAATGGGAGTGAACGGGAAGGGGTTTGGGTCGATTGGGATTGTGTACAATGGGAGTGAATGGGAAGGGGTTTGGATCCATTGGGATTGTGAACAGTGGGAGTGAATGGGAAGGGGTTTGATCCATTGGGACTGTGTACAATGGGAGTGAATGGGAAGGGGTTTGGGCCCATTGGGATTGTGTACAATGGGAGTGAATGGGAAGGGGTTTGGGTCGATTGGGATTGTGTCCAATGGGAGTGAGTGGGAAGGGGTTTGGCTCCATTGGGATTGTGTACAATGGGAGCGAATGGGAAGGGTTTTGGGTCCATTGGGGTTATGTACAATGGGAGTGAATGGGAAGGGGTTTGGGATTGTGTACAATGGGAGTATGTGGGAAGGGGTTTGGGTCCATTGGGATTGTGTACAATGGGAGTGAATGGGAAGGGGTTTGGGATTGTGCACAATGGGAGTGAACGGGAAGGGATTTGGGATTGGGATTGTGTACAATGGGAATGAATAGGATGGGGTTTGGGTCCATTGGGATTGTGCACAATGGGAGTGAACGGATAGGGGTTTGGGATTGGGATTGTGTACAATGGGAGTGAATGGGAAGGGATTTGGGATTGGGATTGTGTACAATGGGAGTGAACGGGAAGGGGTTTGGGATTGTGTACAATGGGAGTGAATGGGAAGGGGTTTGGGATTGTGTACAATGGGAGCGAACGGGAAGGGGTTTGGGATTGTGTACAATGGGAGTGAATGGGAAGGGGTTTGGGTCCATTGAGATTCTGTACAATGGGAGTGAACGGGAAGTGGTTTGGGATTGGGATTGTCTACAATGGGAGTGAATGGGAAGGGGATTGGGATTGTGTACTATGGGAGTGAACGGGAAGGGGTTTGGGTCCATTGGGATTGTGTACAATGGGAGTGAACGGGAAGGGGATTGGGATTGTCTCCAATGGGAGTGAATGGGAAGGGGTTTGGGATTGGGATTGTGTACAATGGGAGTGAACGGGAAGGGGTTTCGGTCGATTGAGATTGTGCACAATGGGAATGAACGGGAAGGGATTTGGGATTGGGATTGTGTACAATGGGAGTGAATGGGAAGGGATTTGTGTCCATTGGGATTCTGCACAATGGGAGTGAACGGGAAGGGGTTTGGGTCGATTGAGATTGTGTACAATGGGAGTGAACGGGAAGGGATTTGGGTCCATTGGGATTGTGTACAATGGCAGTGAACGGGAAGGGATTTGGGTCCATTGGGATTGTGTACAATGGGAGTGAACGGGAAGGGATTTGGGCCCATTGGGATTGTGTACAATGGGAGTGAACGGGAAGGGATTTGGGCCCATTGGGATTGTGTACAATGGGAGTGAACGGGAAGGGGTTTGGATCCATTGAGATTATAAATGTAGTTTGTTGACTCTGACAAATGTAGCAGGAACGTGTTTTCTTGTGTTTATTTACATGATTTGCAGTTACAAAGATATTTTTTCATTTCTGAATTCTTTCTATACAACAGGGGAAATAAAAAATTAGTCTGCAGTATGAAACCTACAAGCTATGTACACCGAAAGATTAAAAATTAAAAAAATATGTGTAGGAGGGTTGGGAGAGACAGACGCCCACTCTTTGGCGAGTGACCACACACAATGTGAGTGCCTGGGCTCTTTGAGTCTACTCTGGGTCAGAGCTGGAAGCTGCCTCACCCATCCGGTCCAGCCGTCGCAGAACTGACCACCCTCAGCTCCTATCTACCCCACTGCAGAATCATCTCGAACCCTACTTATCCCACAGCGCCCACAGCCATCTCCTCCCCACTCGCAGAGCTGACTTTCCGATACCCAGACCTTAGAACGTTACACCTC
Source organism: Mustelus asterias (assembly GCF_964213995.1). Classification (NCBI taxonomy): domain Eukaryota; kingdom Metazoa; phylum Chordata; class Chondrichthyes; order Carcharhiniformes; family Triakidae; genus Mustelus; species Mustelus asterias. The sequence goes on along the minus strand of NW_027591561.1, from coordinate 8,811 downwards.
CCTCCACTCAGCCCACTGGATGGGATCAGGAGGCGAGGTTAGAGTCAGTGTCCAGCCTTCAGGAGTAGCCAGCGTGTGACTGAGTTGGTGCATCCCCTACAGACTGGAAGGAACTGTCTTGGAGCCATGAAACAGGTTTAGGACGTAATTTAGGAATAGTTAATCTCAGTCAGGGTCCCCTTCCCAGTCACGCATCGGAACAGTTAATCTCAGCCAGAGACATACGCACACACATTCACACACACATAGATACATACAAACACACACACACACACACAGATACATACATACAGATATACACACAAATACAAATACACACATACATATACACATATAAATACACACACACACATACATACACGCACACACACATATACACAGATATATACATACACACACATACAGGTACACATGCAGATACATACAAACACACACACACAGGTATACACACACATACATACACAAGCACACAGATACTCACACACAGACACACACACACACGCCAATACCCGGATGGATGTACTTACACACAGATGCACACACAGATGCAAACACACCCACAGATAGATGCGCGCACGCACACACACTCACACACATACACAAACGCACAGATTCACACAGGCACACAGACACACAGATGTACACGCACAGACACAAAGATATGTACACACAGAGACAGAGGCATTAAAGTACGTGTGCACCCACTTACACACACGTTTGCACAGACACAATGATAAACACATAAAGGATATTCACACACACAAACATACAGAGATATTAAATGTTGTTAATGTTCCTGCTTCCACCACCTCCCCTGGCAGCGCGTTCCGGGCACCCACCACCCTCTGCGTGAAAACTTCCCCCGCACATCTCCCTTAAACATTCCCCTTTCACCTTGAACCTGTGTCCCCCTGTGTAATTGACACTTCCACCCTGGGGAAAAAGCCTCGGACTATCCACCCTGTCTGTGCCTCTCACAATTTTGTAGACCAGGTCTCCCCTCGGCCTCCGTCTTTCCAGTGAAAACCATCCCAGTTTATCCAACCCCTCCTCACAGCCAACACCCTCGAGACCAGGCAACATCCTGGTGAACCTTCTCTGCACTCTCTCCAAAGCTTCCATGTCCTTCTGGGAGTGCGGCGACCAGAACTGCACGCAATGCTCCAAATGCGGTCTAACCAAGGTTTTATATAGCTGCAACATGATTTCCCAATTCCTGTACTCAATGCCCCGGCTGAAGAAGGCAAGCGTGCCATACACCTTCCTAATCACCTTGGCCACCTGTGCTGCCACTTTTAGGGAACTGTGGATCTGCACGCCCAGATCCCTCCCATTTACAGCATAATTCACACCCAAATGTCATCCTGCAAAATGCATCACTTCACATTTGTCCGGATTAAACTCCATCGGCCATTTCTGTGCCCAAGTCTCCAATCTATCCATATCCTGTTGTATCCTCTGACAATCCTCAGCACTATCGGCAACTCCACCAATCTTCGTGTCATCCACAAGCTTGCCCACATTTTCCTCCAGATCATTTATGCATACTACAAACAACAGAGGTCCCAGCGCTGATCCCTGCGGAACACCACTAGCTACAGATCTCCATTCTGAAAAACACCCTTCCACCGCTACTCTCTGTCTTCTATAACCGATGATGTGGAGATAATTATTCTATAACCGAGCCAGTTCTGTATCCATCAATCCAGCCCACCCCGAATCCCAAGTGATTTTAGTTTATGTACCAGTCTGCCGTGTGGGAACTTGTCAAACGCCTTAGTAAAGTCCATATAAACTCCATCCACAGCCCTTCCCTCATCAATTATCTTTGTCACCTCTTCAAAAAAATCAGTTAAGTTGGTGAGACATGCCCTTCCCCGTACAAAACCATGCTGTCTGTCACTAACTAGTCCACTTCCCCCCAAATGTGCACATATTCTGTCCCTCAGTATCTTCTCCAAAAGCTTCCCCACCACTGACCTCAGACTCATCGGCCTATAATTTCCTGGATTATCCCTGCTTCCTTTCTTAAACAAGGGAACAACATTGGCCTTTCTCCGGTCCTCTGGAACCCCATCTGTTGGGCCAAAGAGGATGTGAAGATATCTGTTGAGGCCCCAGCTGTTTCTCTGCTTGCCCCCACAGTAACCTGGGACAGATCCCATCCGGCCCTGGGGACTTGTCTACCTCAATGCAATTTAGGATTCCCATCACTTCCTCCTTCGATATAATGACATTCTCTCGAGCATTCACACACTTATCCCTGACCGTCTCCTTGGTGAATACCGATACAAAGTACTCATTAAGGATTCCACCCACTTCCTGTGGTTCCACACACAACTTCCTTGCATTGTCCTTGAGTGGGCCTACTCTTTCTCTCATAAAAAGCCTTAGGATTCTCCTTGACCCTGTTTCCAAAGGCTTACACATACACTCATTCATACAGCCACAGATCTGCACAAGCAAAGATACACACACATAGACACCAGGATTCACAAAGATATACCCACACACATAAACATACACATCCTCATGTACACAGACACACACACCCACATACACACACAAGTGTACAGACACACACCCATAAATGCACTCATACACACATGCAGAAATGCAGATACAGTGATACAGACACACATCGAAGATATATATACACACACACACATACACACACATATACTCAGATGCAAAGATACCAACAGACAAGCAGAGATGCACACAGATATACATACAGACACACACACTGATACACAGAGACACATGGACAGCGATATACACAGGCACGCACACACAGATATACACAGGCACACACTCACAGATATACACAGGTGCACACTCACAGATACACACAGGCATCCACACACATTCAGATATACACAGGCAGGCACACACAGATATACACAGGCACACACACACTCACAGAAAAACACAGGCACACACACACACTCAGATATACACAGGCAGGCACACACAGATATACACAGGCACACACACACTCAGATATACACAGGCACACACACACACAGATATACACAGGCACACACACACTCAGATATACACAGGCACACACTCACAGATATACGCAGGCACACATACACTCAGATATACACAGGCTCGCACACACTCACAGATATACACAGGCACACATACACTCAGATATACACAGGCACGCACACACTCACAGATATACATAGACAGGCACTCATTCAGATATACACAGGCAGGCACACACAGATATACGCAGTCACGCACACACAGATATACACAGTCACGCACACAGATATACGCAGTCACGCACACACAGATATACACAGTCACGCACACACAGATATACGCAGTCACGCACACACTCACAGATATACACAGGCACACGCACTCGCACAGATATACACAGGCAGATAAACACAGATCTACAGAGATTTGCACATACACACAGCAGATACACACACATATGCACATGCAGATATAAAACACATACAAATATACACACACACAGACAGACACACAGACACGCACACACATATGTGCACATACACAAATGCACGCACACATACGCACGCACAGACATACTACCTGGCAGTTGTTACCCAGCAGTGATTTGGAGTGGGAATCCTGGCTGATATTCCCCAGCCTTTCCTTCCCCCAGCCCCTCCCGAACACAGGGAAACTGAGGCCAGCTGTAGTGCCCTCCCGCACTGGGACAGGCTGGAGACTGGAGTCTGCACCACCCCACGGTGAGCTGACACAGGGAAGAGGACACAGCTCCTGACCCTTTGTCGAGGTGTGACAAAGGCTGTCCACTGAGAGGATCTTGCCCCGGAGCTTTGAACGGGGTGAAGCCATGCTTTGACTGGGCAATACACGGCCAAATCAGTTCAGCACGTGATCCTTTAAAGGTTTTTCCCAAACCACCCGGCCAGTGGAAGGGGACTGGCTGATGTGATGAGTGACAGGGAATCTTTTGTACAGTCCTGTGGCTCAGAGGAAACCTTGATTCTGAGCTTCAGGCACAGACACCGCAGCGACTCGCCAAGGCTCCTTCGACAGCACCTTCCAAACCCGCCACCTCTACCATCTAGAAGGACAAGGAGGGGGGCAGCAGACACATGGGGAACACCCACCGCCTGCAAGATCCCCCCCTCCCGAGCCACTCGCCATCCCGACTGGGAAATATATCGACCGTTTCTTCACTGTGGCTGGGGTCAAAATCCCGGAACTCCCTCCCTAACAGCAGTGTGGGTGTACCTACCCCACACACGGGGACTGCAGCGGGTTCAAGATGGCGGCTCCCCCACCACCTTCTCAAGGGGCAATTAGAGAGGGGCAATAAAGGCTGGGCCCAGCCAGCGGACGCCCCACAACCCGTGAGTGAATTTTTTAAAAAACGTTGCCCGCTCCTCTGAGTTTCTTCAGTAACTAACAGCCACCTGGTAACATCATTCACCAGATTCCCCGCTTGATGTCCGCCTCGAGAGATCTCTTCCCCCCGATACCACAACCTGCCACCATTTTACACAGGGGATCTTGATGGGGACGGGAGGGTTCGGTTCCCGGCAGGAATGGGATCTGGATCAGGACAGGAGGGTTGGGTTCCCGGCGGGAATGGGGAAGGGACCTCAGGACAGGAGGGTTGGGTTCCCGGCGGGAATGGGGAAGGGACCTCAGGACAGGAGGGTTGGGTTCCCGGCGGGAATGGGGAAGGGACCTCAGGACAGGAGGGTTTGGTTCCCGGCGGGAATGGGGAAGGGACCTCAGGACAGGAGGGTTGGGTTCCTGGCGGGAATGGGGAAGGGACCCGGATCAGGACAGGAGGGTTGGGTTCCCGGCGGGAATGGGGAAGGGACCCGGATCAGGACAGGAGGGTTGGGTTCCCGGCGGGAATGGGGAAGGGACCCGGATCAGGACAGGAGGGTTGGGTTCCCGGCGGGAATGGGGAAGGGACCCGGATCAGGACAGGAGGGTTGGGTTCCCGGCGGGAATGGGGAAGGGACCCGGATCAGGACAGGAGGGTTGGGTTCCCGGCGGGAATGGGGAAGGGACCCGGATCAGGACAGGAGGGTTGGGTTCCCGGCGGGAATGGGGAAGGGACCTCAGGAGAAGAGGGTTGGGTTCCCGGCGGGAATGGGGAAGGGATCGGGTGTTTGGTTTAAGGTTGAAGATGTGCAGAGATTCAGCCTATATATTGCTGCAGGTTTTGTAAGGTTACTGTTAATCCACCGGGATTACAGGAGGCTGGAGCCTGTCCCTGGCAGATTGAGAGAGAGAGAGAGAGGAATGGGGAAATGTCAGCTGGTGAGGCAGACGGAGGGGTGACTGATGGGGGGGGGAGAGGCTTTTAATCTTCACCCTCACCCCAAAACACAACCTTCTGGCTCATTTCTCAATGTGTGGAGTGGAACGTGGACATCAGCTTTGAAGTCCTTAAAGGGATAGTGCCTTCCAGCTTAATGTCCCCGTCCCCCTCCCCACCCACCCATCGCCCCCCCACCCCAGCCCGCTCCCCTCCCCACTCCCTGTGTGTCTCGTGTGCGAGGGGGAGGTAGGGCAAGATATTCGACTGCAGAGAGCATCGCCTGTGCTCAGCTGACGCATGGGCCCTGCCTTTCTGCAGGAGGTATAACACTGATCAGGATGTGTGGGGACCCTGTCTGATTCACCTCCCTCTCCACCCTCCGCGTCCCACTGCCTTCCTGAACTTCCACAGTTCAGGGGGATGCAGTCACTCCGACCACACTCCCCCCCCCCCACCCCCACCCCGGGTCTGGCCATCACCCTACCCACCCCCCCCACCCCCGTCTGGCCATCACCCTGGCCCCCGTCTGGCCATCACCCTGGCCCCCGTCTGGCCATCACCCTGGCCCCAGTCTGGCCATCACCCTCGCCCCAGTCTGGCCATCACCCTCGCCCCAGTCTGGCCATCACCCTGGCCCCTGTCTGGCCATCACCCTCGCCCCAGTCTGGCCATCACCCTCGCCCCAGTCTGGCCATCACCCTGGCCCCCGTTTGGCCATCACCCTGGCCCCAGTCTGGCCATCACCCTCGCCCCTGTTTGGCCATCACCCTGGCCCCAGTCTGGCCATCTCATCTCATCTGGCTTTGAACAGCAGAGTTTAAGGAACACACCACGGACCATCTGGTGTACGTGACTCATTGCTGAATATTTACATGTTTATATTAAGCTTTCTGAGCCGCACTGTGTCGATGCAGAATCTGAATATTAAACACCCACCCTTTCATTCAGAAACAACCACACCTTGTGACTGCTGTACCCACCAATCAGAGACTGCCCTCTCTAATCAGAACGCTTCAATTGGCTTTGAGCTTCCGATTCGCCAGCGACTGGGATTTACAGAGATCCTGAGGGGGGGGCAGGGTGATGTCACGTGTGCTGTTTGTGTGTGCGTGTGCTTAGATATGTCTCTGGAGTGCACGTGTCTTCACATGTACAGGTGTGTGTGTGTGTGCAATGTATTTCGAGTATGGATGTGTGTGTATGGGTATTGTGTGTGTGTGGGGGGGTCCCTGGGTGTGTTTGTGTGTCCATGTGCATTTGTGTGTGTGTGTGTGTGTATGAGGGTCAATGGGTGTGTGTAGGTCCATGGGTGTGTTTGTGTGTGTGGGTCTATGGGTGGGTGTGTGTGTGTGTGTGGGTCCATGGGTGTGTGTGTATTTGTGTGTGTAGGGGTGTGTGTGGGTCCATGGGTGTGTGTGTGGGTCCATGGGTGGGTGTGTGTGTAGGTCCGTGGGTGTGTTTGTGTGTGTAGGGGTGTGTGTGGGTCCATGGGCGTGGGTGTGTGTGTAGGTCCATGGGTGTGTTTGTGTGTGTAGGGGTGTGTGTGGGTCTATGGGTGGGTGTGTGTGTGTGTGGGTCCATGGGTGTGTGTGTGTGTGTGTAGGTCCGTGGGTGTGTTTGTGTGTGTAGGGGTGTGTGTGGGTCCATGGGCGTGGGTGTGTGTGTGTGTGTAGGTCCATGGGTGTGTTTGTGTGTGTAGGGGTGTGTGTGGGTCTATGGGTGGGTGTGTGTGTGTGTGGGTCCATGGGTGGGTGTGTGTGTGTGTAGGTCCGTGGGTGTGTTTGTGTGTGTAGGGTGTGTGTGGGTCCATGGGTGTGTGTGTGTAGGGGTGTGGGTGTGAGTGTGTGTGTGTGGGTCCATGGGTGGGTGTGTGTGTGTGTGTGTGTAGGTCCGTGGGTGTGTGTGTATTTGTGTGTGTAGGGGTGTGTGTGGGTCCATGGGCGTGGGTGTGTGTGTGTGTAGGTCCATGGGTGTGTTTGTGTGTGTAGGGGTGTGTGTGTGTAGGGGTGTGGGTGTGAGTGCGTGTGTGTGGGTCCATGGGTGTGTGTGTGTTTGTGTGTAGGGGTGTGTGTGTGTGTGTAGGGGTGTGGGTGTGTGTGTGTGTGTAAGGGTGTGTGGGTGTGTGTGTGTGTATATGGGTCTGTGTGTGAGTCTGTTCATACATGCAAATCTGTCCATATACATCCCTTTCTTCAGCGTGTGGATGTATGTCTGAAGCATGTGTGTGTGTGTGGATGCATGTGTGTGCGGCTGTGTGTTTGAATCTGTAGGAGTGTGCATTAATGTATGTGTGAATTTGGAGAGTGTGAAGGTACGCGTGTGTCCCTGTGCGTGTGGGGCACGGGAACGCTTTTTAATTTTCAGCAGTGCAGGTTCCCTGTCAAAGCTCCCCCCCTCCCACCCCCAGTTTGTACACTTATTTTGACACTCTTGCCCCTTGTATCCTGAGGCCAGTCCACCCCCTCCCTCATCCCCCTCACCCTCACTGCCTCGCTGCCTCCCCCTTGCCTTTTCAGAAACCCTTGTGACCGGAGTGTCGCGTATTCTGGCCTGGCGAGAGTGGGGTGGTGGGGGGGGGGGGGGGGGGGGGGGGGGGGTGGTATCTGGAGTTTGTGTTAACTATCGGGGTGAGGGAGGGGGAGGGGGAAGAGAGGAGGGGAGTCCAGGAACGTGTGGGTGAGTGGGTCAAACAACTTGCGGCCCGGTTCCATACAGCCATGATGTGAGATGCCGGCGTTGGACTGGGGTAAACACAGTAAGAAGTTTAACACCAGGTTAAAGTCCAACAGGTTTATTTGGTAGCAAAAGCCACACAAGCTTTCGGAGCCTTAAGGCTACCAAATAAACCTGTTGGACTTTAACCTGGTGTTGTTAAACTTCTTACTGTGCATACAGTCAGGCAAGGGAGCTAGAAGACTGGAAGCGTTACATTAGACACGGTTTACATTCTACCTACAGACTGTGTAGTTATCCAGCGTACACGCACACGCACACACACGCACACACGCACACACGCACACGCACACACACATAGTTAGATGATTGATTGCACATTCCTTGTGAAATTCAAGGCAAATCAGGAAGACATCAGACAATGACGCGAATCATACATTTTCGTGTGGTTTTTTGATCTGAGTAAACCAGCCTAAATCTACCGTCCCCTGCCCGGTGAGTCCCTGCTGTATATAGTTCGTCCTCCGAGCGAGGGACACAGCAAGCTAAGGGGGTGGGGGGGGGGGGACAGAGCTAGTGCAATAGAGTAGATGTTTCGAGTCATCAGATTGTACCGTCGATGTTCTTTCTCCCAGATTCAAGCTTTGGTCTCTTCAGTTACAGTAACGATTGCTTTGATTGTTAATTCCTGTGTGAGCCCAGAATTACTCACCCCCTCCACCCCCGCCCCCCCCCCCCCCCCCCCCCCAGGCCTGGGCTGGAGAGATGTGTGGGGTTGGGTGCTGGAATGTTATCTCTCACGGTGAAGGAGTGGGGAGGGGAGAGGGGGGAACCGTGATTTT
>NW_027591560.1:22500-82500 GCF_964213995.1 Mustelus asterias | reverse complement strand
CCCCCCCCCACCCCGTTCCCCCCCCACCCCGTTCCCTCCCCCACCCCGTTTCCCCCCCCACCCCGTTCCCGTTCCCCCCCCACCCCGTTCCCCCCCACCCCGTTCCCCCCCCACCCCGTTCCCCCCCCACCCCGTTCCCCCCCCCACCCCGTTCCCCCCCCACCCCGTTCCCCCCCACCCCGTTCCCCCCCACCCCGTTCCCCCCCACCCCGTTCCCCCCCCACCCCGTTCCCCCCCACCCCGTTTCCCCCCCACCCCGTTCCCCCCCCCACCCCGTTCCCCCCCCACCCCGTTTCCCCCCCACCCCGTTTCCCCCCCCACCCCGTTCCCCCCCCACCCCGTTCCCCCCCCACCCCGTTCCCCCCCCACCCCGTTCCCCCCCACCCCGTTCCCCCCCCACCCCGTTCCCCCCCCACCCCGTTTTCCCCCCACCCCGTTTTCCCCCCACCCCGTTTTCCCCCCCACCCCGTTTTCCCCCCCACCCCGTTTTCCCCCCCACCCCGTTTTCCCCCCCACCCCGTTTTCCCCCCCCACCCCGTTTTCCCCCCCACTCCGTTTTCCCCCCCACCCCGTTTTCCCCCCCACCCCGTTTTCCCCCCACCCCGTTTTCCCCCCACCCCGTTTTCCCCCCCACCCCGGTTTTCGCCCCCACCCCGTTTTCCCCCCCACCCCGTTTTCCCCCCCACCCCGTTTTCTCCCCCACCCCGTTCCCCCGCCACCCCGTTTTCCCCCCCACCCCCCCAATGGTGTAATCTCCGCCTGTCAGCGCCAGGGGCGATGGGATCCAAGCTCAGGCCGCTCCCTCCTCCCCTGGGCATCCAGCCGGCAGCGCTGCTGTCTAATGACGTTTCTTGTCTCTCTTTCCTCACCCCAAGGCCGGCTCGGGATGTTACAGGACTGCTCAAAGCCCGGTGTCAAACATCAGGTGGCACAGTGGGTTAGCACTACTGCCTCACAGCGCCAGGGACCCGGGTTCGATTCCCGGCTCGGGTCACTGTCTGTGCAGAGTCTGCACCTTCTCCCCGTGTCTGCGTGGGTTTCCTCCAGGTGCTCCGGTTTCCTCCCACAGTCCAAAGATGTGCAGGTTAGGTGGATTGGCCGTGATAAATTGCCCCTTAGTGTCCAAAGATGTGCAGGTTAGGTGGATTGGCCATGCTAAATTGTCCCTTAGTGTCCAAAGATGTACAGTTTAGGTGGATTGGCCATGTTAAATTGTCCCTTAGTGTCCCAAGATGTGCAGGTTAGGTGGATTGGCCATGCTAAATTGTCCCTTAGTGTCCAAAGATGTGTAGGTTGGGTGGATTGGCCATGCTAAATTGTCCCTTAGTGTCCAAAGATGTGTAGGTTGGGTGGATTGGCCATGTTAAATTGTCCCTTAGTGTCCAAAGATGTGCAGGTTAGGTGGATTGGCCATGCTAAATTGTCCCTTAGTGTCCAAAGATGTACAGGTTAGGTGGATTGGCCATGTTAAATTGTCCCTTAGTGTCCAAAGATGTGCGGGTTAGGTGGATTGGCCGTGCTTAATGGCCCCTTCGTGTCGGGGATATTAGCAGGGGTAAATACGAGGGGATAGGGGCTGGGTGGGATTGTGGTCGGTGCAGACTCGATGGGCTGAATGGCCTCCTCCTGCACTGTAGGGATTCTATGATCAGACGAGTATCTGCTCCACCGCTCCGTGAAACACCTCGGGGTCCCTGAGGAGAATGGGTTAAATGACGTGGACTGGGACTCGAGTTCCTGCAAGGGTCACCTCACCGAGGGGGTTTCAGCTGATTCAAGTGTTCGATCGAGAGAAACTGTTTCCTCTGGTGGGGAGCGAGGGGAAGTCCAGGGCAAAGGGCAGGGCCGAACGTTACAATTGGAACCAGGCTGTTCCAGGGCGGTGGTGGGAGGCACCCTCACACAAAGCGGAGTGGGAACCTGGAACTATTTCCCCATCCACAACACCCGGAAAAGCTGTGGAGTCCGGGAGGGGATCGATCGAACTGAGGTCGAGAGATGTGTGTTGGGTGAGGGGGAGGGGATCGAGGGTTACTGCAGCGAGGCTGGTGGTCCGAGTTAAGATGCAGATCAGCCCCCATCGAATTGACCGAGGGGGGCTGAGTGCCCCCCCCACCCCCCCTGTCCCGACGCCCCCCGGGCGAATGCCTGCCGGCTGTTTGGCTTTGGGAGGCATCGCGGGTTCCGCCAGGCGGTTAGGGGTACGCGGTCATGCAGCCCTCTACTCCTCCCCCTGCGATTGTGACCCCCTCCTCCCCCTGCGATTGTGACCCCCTCCTCCCCCTGCGATTGTGACCCCCTCCTCCCCCTGCGATTGTGACCCCCTCCTCCCCCTGCGATTGTGACCCCCTCCTCCCCCTGCGATTGTGACCCCCTCCTCCCCCTGCGATTGTCACCCCCCTGCGATTGTGACCCCCCCGCGATTGTGACCCTCCCCTGCGATTGTGACCCTCCCCTCTCCCTGCGATTGTGACCCCCTCCTCCCCCTGCGATTGTGACCCCCCTGCGATTGTGACCCCCCCTGCGATTGTGACCCTCCCCTCCTCCCCCTGCGATTGTGACCCTCCCCTCCTCCCCCTGCGATTGTGACCTCCCCCTCCCTCTGCGACTGTGACCCCCCCCCCCCCCGCGATTGTGACCCTCCCCTCCCCCTGCGACTGTGACCTCCCCCTCCCTCTGCGCCTGTGACCCCCCCCACTCCCCCCCGCGATTATGACCCCCCCCCCACTCCCCGGTACGCAGCCTCTGACTCCTGCTCCTTGCTGTTCTCTCAGTGGCGCGAGTCACCGGAAGCGGGAGCTGGTGACGGAGTTGAAGCGAAACAAGATCAACTTTGACGTCCGCAAGCTCCACGTGGGGGATTTCCTGTGGATCGCACGCGAGAGGGTGCAGCACCATCCAGGTACGACCCCCCCCCCCTCTCCCCGGCCCCCTGCCGAGCCACACCCCACTCACTCCCATCTCCCTCAAGTATGGCTGGAACTCGGATCAACCCAGGCGCCCAACCTCTCCAGCCACTTTGATTTGATTCATTATTGTCACGTGTACTGGGATACAGTGAAAAGTATTGTTTCTTGCGCGCTGTACAGACAAAGCATACCGTTCATAGAGAAGGAAAGGAGAGGGTGCAGAATGTAGTGTTACTGTCACAGCTAGGGTGCAGAGAAAGATCAACTTAGTGCGAGAGAAACTATTTCCTCCAGGGGGGGTTGAGGGGTGGTGGTGGATTCGGGTCACCGTCTGTGCAGAGTCTGCACGTTCTCCCCATGTCTGCGTGGGTTTCCTCCGGGCGCTCCGGTTTCCTCCCACAGTCCGAAAGACTGTGCTGGTTAGGGTGCTAAATTCTCCCTCAGTGTAACCCGAACAGGCGCCGCCGGAGTGTGGGCGACTGGGGGATTTTCACAGTAACTTCATTGCAGTGTTAATGTAAACCTCACTTGTGACACTAGTAAACTTTTCATTAACACTAAGCACTCTTCCAAATCCGATTAGTTCTTTGATTCGAAAATCAGTACCGTGGCAGCTTTGTGATCTGTTTTTTCTTAATTAGTTGGACATGGGCTTCGCTGGCTGGGCCCAGCATTTATTGCCCATCCCTAGTTGCCCCTTGAGAAGGTGGTGGTGAGCCGCCATCTTGAATCGCTGCAGTCCACGGGCTGTGGGTTGACCCACAATGCCGTTAGGGAGTTCCAGGATTGTGATTGGACATCAGTCAGTCCCTGTGTGGTGTAGGTACACCCACAGTGCTGTTAGGGAGGGAGTTCCAGGATTGTGATTGGACATCAGTCAGTCCCTGTGTGGTGTAGGTACACCCACAGTGCTGTTAGGGAGGGAGTTCCAGGATTTTTGACCCCAGCCACAGTGAAGGAACGGCCGATATATTTCCAAGTCGGGATGGTGAGTGGCTCGGAGGGGGAACTTGCAGGTGGGGGTGTTCCCCATGTGTCTGCTGCCCCCCCCTTGTCCTTCTAGGTGGCAGAGGTGGTGGGTTTGGAAGGTGCTGTCGAAGGAGCCTTGGCGAGTCGCTGCAGTGCATCTTGTAGATGGTACACACTGCTGCCACTGTGCGTCGGTGGTGGAGGGAGTGAGTGTTTGTGGTTAGCGTGTCGATCGAGCGGGGCTGCTTTGTCCTGGATGGTGTCGAGCTTCTCGAGTGTTGTTGGGATCCGCACCCATCCAGGCAAGTGGAGAGTGTTCCATCGCACTCCTGACTTGTGTCCTTGTAGATGGTGGACAGGCTTTGAGGGGAGTCAGGAGGTGAGTTACTCTCCGCAGGATTCCCAGTGGACAGGCTTTGGGGGGAGTCAGGAGGTGAGTTACTCTCCGCAGGATTCCCAGTGGACAGGCTCTGGGGGGAGTCACTCCCCAGCAACACTATTCACATTGTTTAACATGGAAAAATATCACAAGGCCAAAAAGAACACATACGCTGATAATCGACTGGTCCCCTGCGCCTAATGTCTCCTTCCTACCTCACAGCGCCAGGGACCCGGGTTCGATTCCCGGCCTTGGGTCACTGTCTGTGTGGAGTCTGCACGTTCTCCCCGTGTCTGCGTGGGTTTCCTCCGGGTGCTCCGGTTTCCTCCCACAGTCCGAAAGACCAGCTGGTTAGACGCATTGACCTGAATGGGTGCCAGAGTGTGATTTACACAGTAACTTCATTGCAGTATTAATGAAGTTAACTTACTTGTGGCACTAATGAATACACTTTAAGAAGGGGGGAGCTTGGGTTGGGGTGGAGGGGGGGGGGGGGCGAGGGTGGAATGGGGGGAGCTTGGGCTGGGTTAGGGAGAGGGTGAGCTATGTTGGGGGGCCGGTGGGGGGGGGGGGAGGGTGAGCTGGGTTGGGGGGGCGGGAGGAGGGGGGGAGGGTGAGCTGGGTTGGGGGGGCGGGGGGGAGGGTGAGCTATGTTGGGGGGCGGTGGGGGGGAGGGTGAGCTGGGTTGGGGGGGCGGGGGGGAGGGTGAGCTATGTTGGGGGGCGGTGGGGGGGAGGGTGAGCTGGGTTGGGGGGAGCTGCGAGGGGTGTCGTGCTGACGTCTCGGTCTCCGTTCCCCTTTGGCTCACAGGACAGCAGCAGCCCCCCCGAGCCCGGGAGCTGGTGCTGGAGTACGTGGTGGAGAGGAAGCGAATGGACGACCTGTGCGGCAGTATCGTGGACGGCCGCTTCCGGGAGCAGAAGGTGAGGGAGCTTTCATTCCCCTCGTCCCCATCCAGTCCCCCACCCCCGCCCGTCACCCACCCACCCCCCCCAGGGCCACCCCTCATCCCCCGGCCCCATCATCCCCGCCCAGCCCCCTCGGGCAGTCTTGTCGAAGAAACAGTGATCTTAACGTTGCTGCCGCTCTGTAACCCTGTGTGTTCCTGTCGAGGTTAATGCCCAACACAGAGGGATCCGGGTGTCCTGGTTCATCAATCCCTCAATGTCAACCTGCAGGTACAGCAAGGGAAGGGCAAGTGGAATGTTCTCCTTTATTCCAAGGGGGAATGGAGCAAGGAAGTCGGGAAGTCTCAGTACAACTGGTGGCACAGTGGTCACGACCCTCTTTGCCACCCCCACATGCCCTCTCCCCGTTGCTCCTTGTGCCACCCCCCACTCGTCCTCTCTCAGTGCAGTTCTCCCGCTCTGTGTAAAGGACTGCTCTCTGTCTCCGCAGTTCCGGATGAAGCGCTGTGGGCTCAGGAATCGCATCTATCTGGTGGAGGATTGCAGCTTTGTCAAACACCTCAGCCTGCCGGAGAGCACGCTGCAACAAGCTATCGTTAACACACAGGTACTGGATCCCCTAACACAGCCCCGCTTGCTGTAACAAGCCATCGTTAACACACAGGTACAGGATCCCCTAACACAGCCCCGCTCGCTGTAACAAGCTATCGTTAACACACAGGTACAGGATCTCTAACACAGCCCCGCTCGCTGTAACAAGCTATCGTTAACACACAGGTACAGGATCTCTAACACAGCCCCGCTCGCTGTAACAAGCCATCGTTAACACACAGGTACAGGATCCCCTAACACAGTCCCGCTCGCTGTAACAAGCCATCGTTAACACACAGGTACAGGATCCCCTAACACAGTCCCGCTCGCTGTAACAAGCCATCGTTAACACACAGGTACAGGATCCCCTAACACAGTCCCGCTCGCTGTAACAAGCCATCGTTAATACACAGGTACAGGATCCCCTAACACAGTCCCGCTCGCTGTAACAAGCTATCGTTAACACACAGGTACAGGATCTCGAACACAGTCCCGCTCGCTGTAACAAGCCATCGTTAACACACAGGTACAGGATCCCCTAACACAGCCCCGCTCGCTGCAACAAGCTATCGTTAACACACAGGTACAGGATCTCTAACACAGTCCCGCTCGCTGTAACAAGCTATCGTTAACACACAGGAACAGGATCCCCTAACACAGTCCCGCTCGCTGTAACAAGCCATCGTTAACACACAGGTACAGGATCCCCTAACACAGTCCCGCTCGCTGTAACAAGCCATCGTTAACACACAGGTTCAGGATCTCTAACACAGCCCCGCTCGCTGTAACAAGCCATCGTTAACACACAGGTACAGGATCTTTAACACAGCCCCGCTCGCTGTAACAAGCCATCGTTAACACACAGGTACAGGATCCCCTAACACAGTCCCGCTCGCTGTAACAAACCATCGTTAACACACAGGTACAGGACCCCCTAACACAGCCCCGCTCGCTGTAACAAGCCATCGTTAACACACAGGTACAGGATCCCCTAACACAGTCCCGCTCGCTGTAACAAGACATCGTTAACACACAGGTACAGGATCCCCTAACACAGTCCCGCTCGCTGTAACAAACCATCGTTAACACACAGGTACAGGACCCCCTAACACAGTCCCACTCGCTGTAACAAGCCATCGTTAACACACAGGTACAGGATCCCCTAACACAGCCCCGCTCGCTGTAACAAGCCATCGTTAACACACAGGTACAGGATCTCTAACAGTCCCGCTCGCTGTAACAAACCATCGTTAACACACAGGTTCAGGATCCTCGAACACAGTCCCGCTCGCTGTAACAAGCCATCGTTAACACACAGGTACAGGATCTCTAACACAGCCCCGCTCGCTGTAACAAGCCATCGTTAACACACAGGTACAGGATCCCCTAACACAGTCCCGCTCGCTGTAACAAACCATCGTTAACACACAGGTACAGGATCTCTAACACAGTCCCGCTCGCTGTAACAAACCATCGTTAACACACAGGTACAGGATCCCCTAACACAGTCCCGCTCGCTGTAACAAGCCATCGTTAACACACAGGTACAGGATCTCTAACAGTCCCGCTCGCTGTCACAAACCATCGTTAACACACAGGTACAGGATCTCTAACACAGCCCCGCTCGCTGTAACAAGCCATCGTTAACACACAGGTACAGGACCCCCTAACACAGCCCCGCTCGCTGTAACAAGCCATCGTTAACACACAGGTACAGGATCCCATAACACAGTCCCGCTCGCTGTAACAAACCATCGTTAACACACAGGTACAGGACCCCCTAACACAGCCCCGCTCGCTGTAACAAGCCATCGTTAACACACAGGTTCAGGATCTCTAACACAGCCCCGCTCGCTGTAACAAGCCATCGTTAACACACAGGTACAGGATCTCTAACACAGCCCCGCTCGCTGTAACAAGCCATCGTTAACACACAGGTACAGGATCCCCTAACACAGTCCCGCTCGCTGTAACAAACCATCGTTGACACACAGGTACAGGACCCCCTAACACAGCCCCACTCGCTGTAACAAGCCATCGTTAACACACAGGTACAGGATCCCCTAACACAGTCCCGCTCGCTGTAACAAGACATCGTTAACACACAGGTACAGGATCCCCTAACACAGTCCCGTTCGCTGTAACAAACCATCGTTAACACACAGGTACAGGACCCCCTAACACAGTCCCGCTCGCTGTAACACGCCATCGTTAACACACAGGTACAGGATCCCCTAACACAGCCCCGCTCGCTGTAACAAGCCATCGTTAACACACAGGTACAGGATCTCTAACACAGCCCCGCTCGCTGTAACAAGCCATCGTTAACACACAGGTACAGGATCCCCGAACACAGTCCCGCTCGCTGTAACAAACCATCGTTAACACACAGGTACAGGATCCCCTAACACAGTCCCGCTCGCTGTAACAAGCCATCGTTAACACACAGGTACAGGATCCCCTAACACAGCCCCGCTCGCTGTAACAAGCCATTGTTAACACACAGGTACAGGATCTCTAACACAGTCCCGCTCGCTGTAACAAGCCATCGTTAACACACAGGTACAGGATCCCCTAACACAGCCCCGCTCGCTGTCACAAACCATCGTTAACACACAGGTACAGGATCCCCTAACACAGTCCCGCTCGCTGCAACAAGCTATCGTTAACACACAGGTACAGGATCCCCTAACACAGTCCCGCTCGCTGTAACAAGCCATCGTTAACACACAGGTACAGGATCCCCTAACACAGTCCCGCTCGCTGTAACAAGCCATCGTTAACACACAGGTACAGGATCTCTAACACAGCCCCGCTCGCTGTAACAAGCCATCGTTAACACACAGGTACAGGATCCCCTAACACAGCCCCGCTCGCTGTAACAAGCCATCGTTAACACACAGGTACAGGATCCCCTAACACAGCCCCGCTCGCTGTAACAAGCCATCGTTAACACACAGGTACAGAATCCCCTAACACAGCCCCGCTCGCTGTAACAAACCATCGTTAACACACAGGTACAGGATCTCTAACACAGCCCCGCTCGCTGTAACAAGCCATCGTTAACACACAGGTACAGGATCCCCTAACACAGCCCCGCTCGCTGTAACAAGCCATCGTTAACACACAGGTACAGGATCTCTAACACAGCCCCGCTCGCTGTAACAAGCCATCGTTAACACACAGGTACAGGATCTCTAACACAGCCCCGCTCGCTGTAACAAACCATCGTTAACACACAGGTACAGGATCCCCTAACACAGCCCCGCTCGCTGTAACAAACCATCGTTAACACACAGGTACAGGATCCCCTAACACAGTCCCGCTCGCTGTAACAAACCATCGTTAACACACAGGTACAGGATCTCTAACACAGCCCCGCTCGCTGTAACAAGCTATCGTTAACACACAGGTACAGGACCCCCTAACACAGCCCCGCTCGCTGTAACAAGCCATCGTTAACACACAGGTACAGGATCTCTAACAGTCCCGCTCGCTGTAACAAGCCATCTTTAACACACAGGTACAGGATCCCCTAACACAGTCCCACTCGGTGTAACAAGCCATCGTTAACACACAGGTACAGGATCCCCTAACACAGTCCCGCTCGCTGTAACAAACCATCGTTAACACACAGGTACAGGATCCCCTAACACAGCCCCGCTCGCTGTAACAAGACATCGTTAACACACAGGTACAGGATCCCCTAACACAGCCCCGCTCGCTGTAACAAGCCATCGTTAACACACAGGTACAGGATCCCCTAACACAGTCCCACTCGGTGTAACAAGCCATCGTTAACACACAGGTACAGGATCTCCTAACACAGTCCCGCTCGCTGTAACAAGCCATCGTTAACACACAGGTACAGGATCCCCTAACACAGTCCCACTCGCTGCAACAAGCCATCGTTAACACACAGGTACAGGATCCCCTAACACAGCCCCGCTCGCTGCAACAAGCCATCGTTAACACACAGGTACAGGATCCCCTAACACAGCCCCGCTCGCTGCAACAAGCCATCGTTAACACACAGGTACAGGATCCCCTAACACAGCCCCGCTCGCTGCAACAAGCCATCGTTAACACACAGGTACAGGATCCACTAACACAACCCCGCTCGCTGCAACAAGCCATCATTAACACACAGGTACAGGATCCCCTAACACAGCCCCGCTCGCTGCAACAAGCTATCGTGAACACGCAGGTACAGGATCCCCTAACACAGTCCCGCTCACTGTAACAAGCCATCGTTAACACACAGGTACAGGATCCCCTAACACAGCCCCGCTCGCTGTAACAAGCCATCGTTAACACACAGGTACAGGATCCCCTAACACAGCCCCGCTCGCTGTAACAAGCCATCGTTAACACACAGGTACAGGATCCCCTAACACAGCCCCGCTCGCTGTAACAAGCCATCGTTAACACACAGGTACAGGATCCCCTAACACAGTCCCACTCGCTGTAACAAACCATCGTTAACACACAGGCACAGGATCTCTAACACAGTCCCACTCACTGTAACAAGCTATCGTTAACACACAGGTACAGGATCCCCTAACACAGCCCCGCTCGCTGTAACAAGCCATCGTTAACACACAGGTACAGGATCTCTAACACAGCCCCGCTCGCTGTAACACGCCATCGTTAACACACAGGTACAGGATCTCTAACACAGCCCCGCTCGCTGTAACAAGCCATCGTTAACACACAGGTACAGGATCTCTAACACAGCCCCGCTCGCTGTAACAAGCCATCGTTAACACACAGGTACAGGATCTCTAACACAGCCCCGCTCGCTGTAACAAGCCATCGTTAACACACAGGTACAGGATCCCCTAACACAGTCCCACTCGCTGTAACAAGCCATCGTTAACACACAGGTACAGGATCCACTAACACAGCCCCGCTCGCTGTAACAAGCCATCGTTAACACACAGGTACAGGATCTCTAACACAGCCCCGCTCGCTGTAACAAGCCATCGTTAACACACAGGTACAGGATCCCCTAACACAGCCCCGCTCGCTGTAACAAGCCATCGTTAACACACAGGTACAGGATCTCTAACACAGCCCCGCTCGCTGTAACACGCCATCGTTAACACACAGGTACAGGATCTCTAACACAGCCCCGCTCGCTGTAACAAGCCATCGTTAACACACAGGTACAGGATCTCTAACACAGCCCCGCTCGCTGTAACAAGCCATCGTTAACACACAGGTACAGGATCCCCTAACACAGTCCCGCTCGCTGTAACAAGCCATCGTTAACACACAGGTACAGGATCCCCTAACACAGTCCCACTCGCTGTAACAAACCATCGTTAACACACAGGCACAGGATCTCTAACACAGTCCCACTCACTGTAACAAGCTATCGTTAACACACAGGTACAGGATCTCTAACACAGCCCCGCTCGCTGTAACACGCCATCGTTAACACACAGGTACAGGATCTCTAACACAGCCCCGCTCGCTGTAACAAGCCATCGTTAACACACAGGTACAGGATCTCTAACACAGCCCCGCTCGCTGTAACAAGCCATCGTTAACACACAGGTACAGGATCTCTAACACAGCCCCGCTCGCTGTAACAAGCCATCGTTAACACACAGGTACAGGATCCCCTAACACAGTCCCGCTCGCTGTAACAAGCCATCGTTAACACACAGGTACAGGATCCCCTAACACAGCCCCGCTCGCTGCAACAAGCCATCGTTAACACACAGGTACAGGATCCCCTAACACAGCCCCGCTCGCTGTAACAAGCCATCGTTAACACACAGGTACAGGATCCCCTAACACAGCCCCGCTCGCTGTAACAAGCCATCGTTAACACACAGGTACAGGATCCCCTAACACAGCCCCGCTCGCTGTAACAAGCCATCGTTAACACACAGGTACAGGATCTCTAACACAGTCCCACTCACTGTAACAAGCTATCGTTAACACACAGGTACAGGATCCCCTAACACAGTCCCGCTCGCTGTAACAAACCATCGTTAACACACAGGTACAGGATCTCTAACACAGCCCCGCTCGCTGTAACAAGCTATCGTTAACACACAGGTACAGGACCCCCTAACACAGCCCCGCTCGCTGTAACAAGCCATCGTTAACACACAGGTACAGGATCTCTAACAGTCCCGCTCGCTGTAACAAGCCATCTTTAACACACAGGTACAGGATCCCCTAACACAGTCCCACTCGGTGTAACAAGCCATCGTTAACACACAGGTACAGGATCCCCTAACACAGTCCCGCTCGCTGTAACAAACCATCGTTAACACACAGGTACAGGATCCCCTAACACAGCCCCGCTCGCTGTAACAAGACATCGTTAACACACAGGTACAGGATCCCCTAACACAGCCCCGCTCGCTGTAACAAGCCATCGTTAACACACAGGTACAGGATCCCCTAACACAGTCCCACTCGGTGTAACAAGCCATCGTTAACACACAGGTACAGGATCTCCTAACACAGTCCCGCTCGCTGTAACAAGCCATCGTTAACACACAGGTACAGGATCCCCTAACACAGTCCCACTCGCTGCAACAAGCCATCGTTAACACACAGGTACAGGATCCCCTAACACAGCCCCGCTCGCTGCAACAAGCCATCGTTAACACACAGGTACAGGATCCCCTAACACAGCCCCGCTCGCTGCAACAAGCCATCGTTAACACACAGGTACAGGATCCCCTAACACAGCCCCGCTCGCTGCAACAAGCCATCGTTAACACACAGGTACAGGATCCACTAACACAACCCCGCTCGCTGCAACAAGCCATCATTAACACACAGGTACAGGATCCCCTAACACAGCCCCGCTCGCTGCAACAAGCTATCGTGAACACGCAGGTACAGGATCCCCTAACACAGTCCCGCTCACTGTAACAAGCCATCGTTAACACACAGGTACAGGATCCCCTAACACAGCCCCGCTCGCTGTAACAAGCCATCGTTAACACACAGGTACAGGATCCCCTAACACAGCCCCGCTCGCTGTAACAAGCCATCGTTAACACACAGGTACAGGATCCCCTAACACAACCCCGCTCGCTGTAACAAGCCATCGTTAACACACAGGTACAGGATCCCCTAACACAGCCCCGCTCGCTGTAACAAGCCATCGTTAACACACAGGTACAGGATCCCCTAACACAGCCCCGCTCGCTGTAACAAGCCATCGTTAACACACAGGTACAGGATCCCCTAACACAGCCCCGCTCGCTGTAACAAGCCATCGTTAACACACAGGTACAGGATCCCCTAACACAGCCCCGCTCGCTGTAACAAGCCATCGTTAACACACAGGTACAGGATCCCCTAACACAGCCCCGCTCGCTGTAACAAGCCATCGTTAACACACAGGTACAGGATCCCCTAACACAGCCCCGCTCGCTGTAACAAGCCATCGTTAACACACAGGTACAGGATCCCCTAACACAGCCCCGCTCGCTGCAACAAGCCATCGTTAACACACAGGTACAGGATCCCCTAACACAGTCCCGCTCGCTGTAACAAGCCATCGTTAACACACAGGTACAGGATCTCTAACACAGTCCCGCTCGCTGTAACAAGCTATCGTTAACACACAGGTACAGGATCTCTAACACAGTCCCGCTCGCTGTAACAAGCCATCGTTAACACACAGGTACAGGATCTCTAACACAGTCCCGCTCGCTGTAACAAGCTATCGTTAACACACAGGTACAGGATCCCCTAACACAGCCCCGCTCGCTGTAACAAGCCATCGTTAACACACAGGTACAGGATCCCCTAACACAGCCCCGCTCGCTGTAACAAGCCATCGTTAACACACAGGTACAGGATCCCCTAACACAGCCCCGCTCGCTGTAACAAGCCATCGTTAACACACAGGTACAGGATCCCCTAACACAGCCCCGCTCGCTGTAACAAGCCATCGTTAACACACAGGTACAGGATCCCCTAACACAGCCCCGCTCGCTGCAACAAGCCATCGTTAACACACAGGTACAGGATCCCCTAACACAGCCCCGCTCGCTGTAACAAACCATCGTTAACACACAGGTACAGGATCCCCTAACACAGTCCCGCTCGCTGTAACAAACCATCGTTAACACACAGGTACAGGATCCCCTAACACAGTCCCACTCGCTGTAACAAGCCATCGTTAACACACAGGTACAGGATCTCTAACACAGTCCCGCTCGCTGTAACAAGCCATCGTTAACACACAGGTACAGGATCCCCTAACACAGCCCCGCTCGCTGTATCAAGCCATCGTTAACACACAGGTACAGGATCTCTAACACAGTCCCGCTCGCTGTAACAAGCCATCGTTAACACACAGGTACAGGATCCCCTAACACAGTCCCGCTCGCTGTAACAAGCTATCGTTAACACACAGGTACAGGATCTCTAACACAGTCCCGCTCGCTGTAACAAGCCATCGTTAACACACAGGTACAGGATCCCCTAACACAGCCCCGCTCGCTGTAACAAGCCATCGTTAACACACAGGTACAGGATCTCTAACACAGTCCCACTCGCTGTAACAAGCCATCGTTAACACACAGGTACAGGATCTCTAACACAGCCCCGCTCGCTGTAACAAGCCATCGTTAACACACAGGTACAGGATCCCCTAACACAGTCCCACTCGCTGTAACAAGCCATCGTTAACACACAGGTTCAGGATCTCTAACACAGTCCCGCTCGCTGTAACAAGCCATCGTTAACACACAGGTACAGGATCCCCTAACACAGCCCCGCTCGCTGTAACAAGCCATCGTTAACACACAGGTACAGGATCCCCTAACACAGTCCCACTCGCTGTAACAAGCCATCGTTAACACACAGGTTCAGGATCTCTAACACAGTCCCGCTCGCTGTAACAAGCCATCGTTAACACACAGGTTCAGGATCCTCTAACGCAGCCCCGCTCGCTGTAACAAACCATCGTTAACACACAGGTACAGGATCCAGTAACACAGTCCCACTCGCTGTAACAAACCATCGTTAACACACAGGTACAGGATCCCCTAACACAGTCCCACTCGCTGTAACAAGCCATCGTTAACACACAGGTGCAGGATCTCTAACACAGTCCCGCTCGCTGTAACAAGCCATCGTTAACACACAGGTACAGGATCCCCTAACACAGCCCCGCTCGCTGCAACAAGCTATCGTTAACACACAGGCACAGGATCCCCTAACACAGCCCCGCTCGCTGTAACAAGCCATCGTTAACACACAGGTTCAGGATCCTCTAACGCAGCCCCGCTCGCTGTAACAAGCCATCGTTAACACACAGGTTCAGGATCCTCTAACACAGCCCCGCTCGCTGTAACAAGCCATCGTTAACACACAGGTACAGGGTCCCCTAACACAGCCCCGCTCGCTGTAACAAGCCATCGTTAACACACAGGTACAGGATCTCTAACACAGTCCCGCTCGCTGTAACAAGCCATCGTTAACACACAGGTACAGGATCTCTAACACAGTCCCGCTCGCTGTAACAAGCCATCGTTAACACACAGGTTCAGGATCCTCTAACGCAGCCCCGCTCGCTGTAACAAGCCATCGTTAACACACAGGTACAGGATCCCCTAACACAGTCCCGCTCGCTGTAACAAGCCATCGTTAACACACAGGTACAGGATCTCTAACACAGTCCCGCTCGCTGTAACAAGCCATCGTTAACACACAGGTACAGGATCCCCTAACACAGTCCCGCTCGCTGTAACAAGCCATCGTTAACACACAGGTACAGGATCTCTAACGCAGCCCCGCTCGCTGTAACAAGCCATCGTTAACACACAGGTACAGGATCCCCTAACACAGTCCCGCTCGCTGTAACAAGCCATCGTTAACACACAGGCACAGGATCCTCTAACGCAGCCCCGCTCGCTGTAACAAGCCATCGTTAACACACAGGTACAGGATCTCTAACAGTCCCGCTCGCTGTAACAAACCATCGTTAACACACAGGTGCAGGATCTCTAACGCAGCCCCGCTCGCTGTAACAAGCCATCGTTAACACACAGGTACAGGATCCCCTAACACAGCCCCGCTCGCTGTAACAAGACATCGTTAACACACAGGTACAGGATCCCCTAACACAGTCCCGCTCGCTGTAACAAGCCATCGTTAACACACAGGTACAGGATCTCTAACGCAGCCCCGCTCGCTGTAACAAACCATCGTTAACACACAGGTACAGGATCTCTAACGCAGCCCCTCTCACTCACCCTCCCAGCCTGTGGGGCACAGGGAAAGGTGGCGGCGGCTCTGTGTGCTGCTGCGGTTCGTGAATCCTTGCAGTCTCTGCCGCAGAGCGAGCGAGCGAGGAGGTGATTGAGCTGCCGGTGTGTGCACAGGCAGTCCGGGGTTAACACAGCTTCCCGAGGACAGAGGGGGCTGTCAGGCTGTACCACACACCGATACTCCGACACTGCCCGCGTGAGGGAGGAGGGAGGGAGGTCCGTTTGTGAATGTTCGTGCTGCTGTACTCCAAACACACACTCTCAATATTGCTGGATCCCGTCCCCCTCTCAACCCCTCTCTACCTTTCCTCTCCCCCTAACTCTCCCACCCTCTATCTCTTCCTCTCTCTATCTCCTCCCTCTATCTCCCCATCCTCTGTCTCTCCACCAGTGCTCCCTCTGTCTGTTTCTCTCTCTATCTCCCTCCCTCCCTCCCCTTCACACTCCCTCCTTCCCCCTCTCACTCCCTCCCTCCCTCCCCTCTCCTCCCTCCCCCCTCCTCCCTCCCTCCCTCACCCGGTCCCCCTCTCTCTCTCTCTCCTCCCACCCCCCCACCCCTCTTGTCCCTCTCTCTCCCTCCGTCCCCTCTCTCTCTTATCTCTCTCCGTCGACCCATCCTCTGTCTGTCCGACTGTCTCTTTCTCTCTCTATCTCTCTCTATCTCTCTCTCTTCCTCTGCCTGTCTTTCTCTCTCCCTGTCTTTCTCTCTCCCTGTCTTTCTCTCTCCCTGTCTTTCTCTCTCCCTGTCTTTCTCTCTCCCTGTCTGTCTCTCCCTGTCTGTCTCTCCCTGTCTGTCTCTCCCTGTCTGTCTCTCCCTGTCTGTCTCTCCCTGTCTGTCTCTCCCTGTCTGTCTCTCCCTGTCTGTCTCTCCCTGTCTGTCTCTCCCTGTCTGTCTCTCCCTGTCTGTCTCTCCCTGTTTGTCTCTCCCTGTCTGTCTCTCCCTGTCTGTCTCTCCCTGTCTGTCTCTCCCTGTCTGTCTCTCCCTGTCTGTCTCTCCCTGTCTGTCTCTCCCTGTCTGTCTCTCCCTGTCTGTCTCTCCCTGTCTGTCTCTCCCTGTCTGTCTCTCCCTGTCTGTCTCTCCCTGTCTGTCTCTCCCTGTCTGTCTCTCCCTGTCTGTCTCTCCCTGTCTGTCTCTCCCTGTCTGTCTCTCCCTGTCTGTCTCTCCCTGTCTGTCTCTCCCTGTCTGTCTCTCCCTGTCTGTCTCTCCCTGTCTGTCTCTCCCTGTCTGTCTCTCCCTGTCTGTCTCTCCCTGTCTGTCTCTCCCTGTCTGTCTCTCCCTGTCTGTCTCTCCCTGTCTGTCTCTCCCTGTCTGTCTCTCCCTGTCTGTCTCTCCCTGTCTGTCTCTCCCTGTCTGTCTCTCCCTGTCTGTCTCTCCCTGTCTGTCTCTCCCTGTCTGTCTCTCCCTGTCTGTCTCTCCCTGTCTGTCTCTCCCTGTCTGTCTCTCCCTGTCTGTCTCTCCCTGTCTGTCTCTCCCTGTCTGTCTCTCCCTGTCTGTCTCTCCCTGTCTGTCTCTCCCTGTCTGTCTCTCCCTGTCTGTCTCTCCCTGTCTGTCTCTCCCTGTCTGTCTCTCCCTGTCTGTCTCTCCCTGTCTGTCTCTCCCTGTCTGTCTCTCCCTGTCTGTCTCTCCCTGTCTGTCTCTCCCTGTCTGTCTCTCCCTGTCTGTCTCTCCCTGTCTGTCTCTCCCTGTCTGTCTCTCCCTGTCTGTCTCTCCCTGTCTGTCTCTCCCTGTCTGTCTCTCCCTGTCTGTCTCTCCCTGTCTGTCTCTCCCTGTCTGTCTCTCCCTGTCTGTCTCTCCCTGTCTGTCTCTCCCTGTCTGTCTCTCCCTGTCTGTCTCTCCCTGTCTGTCTCTCCCTGTCTGTCTCTCCCTGTCTGTCTCTCCCTGTCTGTCTCTCCCTGTCTGTCTCTCCCTGTCTGTCTCTCCCTGTCTGTCTCTCCCTGTCTGTCTCTCCCTGTCTGTCTCTCCCTGTCTGTCTCTCCCTGTCTGTCTCTCCCTGTCTGTCTCTCCCTGTCTGTCTCTCCCTGTCTGTCTCTCCCTGTCTGTCTCTCCCTGTCTGTCTCTCCCTGTCTGTCTCTCCCTGTCTGTCTCTCCCTGTCTGTCTCTCCCTGTCTGTCTCTCCCTGTCTGTCTCTCCCTGTCTGTCTCTCCCTGTCTGTCTCTCCCTGTCTGTCTCTCCCTGTCTGTCTCTCCCTGTCTGTCTCTCCCTGTCTGTCTCTCCCTGTCTGTCTCTCCCTGTCTGTCTCTCCCTGTCTGTCTCTCCCTGTCTGTCTCTCCCTGTCTGTCTCTCCCTGTCTGTCTCTCCCTGTCTGTCTCTCCCTGTCTGTCTCTCCCTGTCTGTCTCTCCCTGTCTGTCTCTCCCTGTCTGTCTCTCCCTGTCTGTCTCTCCCTTTCTCTCTGTCCCTTTCTCTCTGTCCCTTTCTCTCTGTCCCTTTCTCTCTGTCCCTTTCTCTCTGTCTCTTTCTCTCTGTCTCTTTCTCTCTGTCTCTTTCTCTCTGTCTCTTTCTCTCTGTCTCTTTCTCTCTGTCTCTTTCTCTCTGTCTCTTTCTCTCTGTCTCTTTCTCTCTGTCTCTTTCTCTCTGTCTCTTTCGCTCTCTTTCGCTCTCTTTCGCTCTCTTTCGCTCTCTTTCGCTCTCTTTCGCTCTCTTTCTCTCTCTTTCTCTCTCCCTCTTTCTCTCTCTTTCTCTCTCCCTCTTTCTCTCTCCCTCTTTCTTTCTCCCCCTCGCCTTCTCTCTCTCTCTCGTTCTTTCTGTCTGCCTCTATCTCTCTTCCCCTGTTCCCTCTCTCTCTCTCTTCCCCGTCCCCTCTCTCCCGCTCTCTCTTTCCTCTCTCTCTCTCTTCCCCCCCTTCCCCACCCAAACCATGGCCTTGTCTCCCCACTTGCCACTCTCTCTCTCTCTCTCGCCCCTGTGTCTCTCGCTGGTTCCTCTAATTCTCTGCTCTTTTCTACACACTGACTTTCTCCATTTTCCCTCTGTGTAAATTTGAGAAGCTGCGATATTTTTCTGCTCTCCTGCACCTCCTTGCCGGGTCGTCCACTGTGCAATAAATTGCTGAGAGGGCTTGCTCCAGAGCGATTCCGTGGTGAACCAACTGATTATCTTCGAACAGTCACTCACCTCCCGGTGGAACAGCTGGATCGCTGCTTTTTCTGACCAATCCTGGCCTTTGTTCTTCTCCCCTCCGAAGGTTGTTGATGGATTTTTCGTCAAAAGGACCAAGGACGTCAAGGAATCAGCTGCGTACCTAACCATCATGACCAGATTCCTGCAGAATCTCTACCTGGTAGGTGCCAGGATCACGACAGAGTATTCCCAACACAGAAACAGGCCATTCGGCCCATCTGCTCCATGATGGAGTTTCGGCTGCACAAGAGCCTCCTCCCACCCCCATCTCCCCCAGCGAGTTCCACATTCTCTCCCACTCCCCCGAGGGAGCGAGTTCCACATTCTCTCCCACTCCCCCGAGGGAGCGAGTTCCACATTCTCCCCCACTCCCCGTGGGAGCGAGTTCCACATTCTCCCCCACTCCCCCGTGGGAGCGAGTTCCACATTCTCTCCACTCCCCGTGGGAGCGAGTCCCACATTCTCTCCCACTCCCCCGAGGGAGCGAGTTCCACATCCTCCCCCACTCCCCCGTGGGAGCGAGTTCCACATTCTCCCCTCACTCCCCCTTGGGAGCGAGTGCCACATTCTCTCCACTCCCCGTGGGAGCGAGTCCCACATTCTCCCCCACTCCCCCGTGGGAGCGAGACCCACATTCTCCCCACTCCCCCGTGGGAGCGAGACCCACATTCTCCCCCACTCCCCGTGGGAGCGAGTCCCACATTCTCCCCCACTCCCCCTTGGGAGTGAGTCCCACATTCTCCCCACTCCCCCCGTGGGAGCGAGTCCCACATTCTCCCCCACTCCCCCATGGGAGCGAGTTCCACATTCTCCCCCACTCCCCCGTGGGAGCGAGTCCCACATTCTCCCCCACTCCCCCATGGGAGCGAATCCGAGTCCCACATTCTCTCCACTCCCCCGTGGGAGCGAGTCCCACCTTCTCCCCACTCCCCGTGGGAGCGAGTCCCACATTGTCCCCCACTCCCCGTGGGAGCGAGTCCCATATTCTCCCCCACTCCCCATGGGAGTGAGTCCCACATTCTCCCCCACTCCCCGTGGGAGCGAGTCCCACATTCTCCCCTCACTCCCCCCTTGGGAGCGAGTCCCACATTCTCCCCCACTCCGCCTTGGGAGCGAGTCCCACATTCTCCCCCACTCCCCGTGGGAGCGAGTCCCACATTCTCCCCCACTCCGCCTTGGGAGCGAGTCCCACATTCTCTCCATTCCCCCGTGGGAGCGAGTCCCACATTTTCCCCCCGCCCACCGGGGGAGCGAGTCCCACAGTCCAAAGATGTGCAGGTTGTGTGGATTGGCCATGGGAAATGTGTGGGGTTACAGGTCATTGGGTGGGGGGAGAACCCTTGGGTAGGTACTGTGACAGAGGGCAGGTGCAGGCCCGATGGGCCGAATGGCCTCGTTCTGCACTGCAGGGATCTTATGATTTAAGACTGAGTTACAGAGATTGCCCCGGGGCCGAGGGTTAAAGGGGGAGACCGGGAAGTGGGGTTGAGACCACAGTGCGATCAGCCCTGCTCTTATTGAATGGGGGAGTAGGCCGGAGATGTCGGAATTATTTCCGTGTTTTATTTCTCAGCAAAAGACCCTGCTGAGCTGCAGGAAGGAGGAACTGGCTGCCTGTAGCAGCAAGAACACGGACTCCAACACCTGCGTACTCCTCACCTTCAGCGACTTTAACGAAGGAGCAATGAAAAACAGGGTAAGAAATCACTGTCACAGCCTCCAAACTCAGCGCCGCAGGCCCCACACCCTCCACTACCCAATCCACTGAACCACACCGTCACTCTGTGTCCAAGATGCCCGACAACCCTCCCTATCTCTGTAACCTCCTCCAGCTCCTACACCCCCTCCCTATCTCTGTAACCCCCTCCAGCCCCTACACCCCCTCCCTATCTCTGTAACCTCCTCCAGCCCCGACACCCCCTCCCTATCTCTGTAACCTCCTCCAACCCCTACACCCCCTCCCTATCTCTGTAACCTCCTCCAACCCCTACACCCCCTCCCTATCTCTGTAACCTCCTCCAGCCCCGACACCCCCTCCCTATCTCTGTAACCTCCTCCAGCCCTCTACACCCCCTCCCTATCTCTGTAACCTCCTCCAGCCCCGACACCCACTCCCTATCTCTGTAACCTCCTCCAGCCCCGACACCCCGTCCCTATCTCTGTAACCTCCTCCAACCCCTACACCCCCTCCCTATCTCTGTAACCTCCTCCAGCCCCGACACCCCCTCCCTATCTCTGTAACCTCCTCCAGCCCCGACACCCCCTCCCCATCTCTGTAACCCCCTCCAGCCCCGACACCCCCTCCCTATCTCTGTAACCCCCTCCAGCCCCTACACCCCCTCCCTATCTCTGTAACCTCCTCCAGCTCCCTACACCCCTCCCTATCTCTGTAACCCCCTCCAGCCCCTACACCCCCTCCCTATCTCTGTAACCTCCTCCAGCTCCCTACACCCCCTCCCTATCTCTGTAACCACCTCCAGCCCCTACACCCCCTCCCTATCTCTGTAACCCCCTCCAGCTCCTACACCCCCTCCCTATCTCTGTAACCTCCTCCAGCCCCTACACCCCCTCCCTATCTCTGTAACCTCCTCCAGCTCCCTACACCCCCTCCCTATCTCCGTAACCTCCTCCAGCTCCCTACACCCCCTCCCTATCTCTGTAACCCCCTCCAGCTCCTACACCCCCTCCCTATCTCTGTAACCTCCTCCAGCCCCTACACCCCCTCCCTATCTCTGTAGCCTCCTCCAGCCCCTACACCCCCCTCCCTATCTCTGTAGCCTCCTCCAGCCCCTACACCCCCCTCCCTATCTCTGTAACCACCTCCAGCTCCCTACACCCCTCCCTATCTCTGTAACCTCCTCTAGCCCCTACACCCCCTCCCTATCTCTGTAACCTCCTCTGGCCCCTACACCCCCTCCCTATCTCTGTAACCTCCTCCAGCTCCTACACCCCTCCCTATCTCTGTAACCCCCTCCAGCTCCTACACCCCCTCTCTATCTCTGTAACCTCCTCCAGCCCCTACACCCCCTCCCCATCTCTGTAACCTCCTCCAGCCCCTACACCCCCTCCTATATCTCTGTAACCACCTCCAGCTCCCTACACCCCTCCCTATCTCTGTAACCTCCTCCAGCCCCTACACCCCCTCCCTATCTCTGTAACCTCCTCCAGCCCCTACACCCCCTCCCTATCTCTGTAACGTCCTCCAACCCCTACAGCCCTCCCTATCTCTGTAACCTCCTCCAGCCCCTACACCCCCTCCCCATCTCTGTAACCTCCTCCAGCCCCTACACCCCCTCCTATATCTCTGTAACCACCTCCAGCTCCCTACACCCCTCCCTATCTCTGTAACCTCCTCCAGCCCCTACACCCCCTCCCTATCTCTGTAACCTCCTCCAGCCCCTACACCCCCTCCCTATCTCTGTAACGTCCTACAGCCCTCCCTATCTCTGTAACCTCCTCCAGCCCCTACACCCCCTCCCTATCTCTGTAACCTCCTCCAGCCCCTACACCCCCTCCCTATCTCTGTAACCTCCTCCAGCCCCTACACCCACTCCCTATCTCTGTAACCCCCTCCAGCTCCTACACCCCCTCCCTATCTCTGTAACCTCCTCCAGCCCCTACACCGCCTCCCCATCTCTGTAACCTCCTCCAGCTCCCTACACCCCTCCCTATCTCTGTAACCTCCTCCAGCTCCCTACACCCCCTCCCTATCTCTGTAACCTCCTCCAGCCCCTCCACCCCCTCCCTATCTCTGTAACCTCCTCCAGCTCCTCCACCCCTCCCTATCTCTGTAACCCCCTCCAGCTCCTACACCCCCTCTCTATCTCTGTAACCCCCTCCAGCTCCTACACCCCCTCCCTATCTCTGTAACCTCCTCCAGCCCCTACACCCCCTCCCTATCTCTGTAGCCTCCTCCAGCCCCTACACCCCCCTCCCTATCTCTGTAGCCTCCTCCAGCCCCTACACCCCCCTCCCTATCTCTGTAACCACCTCCAGCTCCCTACACCCCTCCCTATCTCTGTAACCTCCTCTAGCCCCTACACCCCCTCCCTATCTCTGTAACCTCCTCCAGCCCCTACACCCCCTCCCTATCTCTGTAACCTCCTCCAGCTCCTACACCCCTCCCTATCTCTGTAACCCCCTCCAGCTCCTACACCCCCTCTCTATCTCTGTAACCTCCTCCAGCCCCTACACCCCCTCCCCATCTCTGTAACCTCCTCCAGCCCCTACACCCCCTCCTATATCTCTGTAACCACCTCCAGCTCCCTACACCCCTCCCTATCTCTGTAACCTCCTCCAGCCCCTACACCCCCTCCCTATCTCTGTAACCTCCTCCAGCCCCTACACCCCCTCCCTATCTCTGTAACGTCCTCCAACCCCTACAGCCCTCCCTATCTCTGTAACCTCCTCCAGCCCCTACACCCCCTCCCTATCTCTGTAACGTCCTACAGCCCTCCCTATCTCTGTAACCTCCTCCAGCCCCTACACCCCCTCCCTATCTCTGTAACCTCCTCCAGCCCCTACACCCCCTCCCTATCTCTGTAACCTCCTCCAGCCCCTACACCCACTCCCTATCTCTGTAACCCCCTCCAGCTCCTACACCCCCTCCCTATCTCTGTAACCTCCTCCAGCCCCTACACCCCCTCCCCATCTCTGTAACCTCCTCCAGCTCCCTACACCCCTCCCTATCTCTGTAACCTCCTCCAGCTCCCTACACCCCCTCCCTATCTCTGTAACCTCCTCCAGCCCCTACACCCCCTCCCTATCTCTGTAACCTCCTCCAGCTCCTACACCCCTCCCTATCTCTGTAACCCCCTCCAGCTCCTACACCCCCTCTCTATCTCTGTAACCCCCTCCAGCTCCTACACCCCCTCCCTATGTCTGTAACCTCCTCCAGCCCCTACACCCCCTCCCTATGTCTGTAACCTCCTCCAGCTCCCTACATCCCCTCCCTAACTTTTTTTAAAGTTTATTTATTAGTGTCACAAGTAAGGCTGACATTAACACTGCAATGAAGTTACTGTGAAATTCCCCTAGTTGCCGCACTCTGGTGCCTGTTCGGGTACAGTGAGGGAGAATTTAGCACCCTAACCAGCACGTCCTTTGGACTGTGGGAGGAAACCGGAGCACCCGGAGGAAACCCACGCAGACATGGGGAGAACGTGCAGACTCCACACAGACAGTGACCCAAGCCGGGAATCGAACCCGGGTCCCTGGCACTGAGAGGCAGCAGTGCTAACCACTGTGCCAACCATGCCGCCCCCTCTGTAACCTGTATCTCTGTGACCTCCTCCAGCCCCTACACCCCCTCTCTATCTCTGTAACCTCCTCCAGCCCCTACACCCCTCCCTCTCTCTGTAACCTCCTCCAGCCCCTACACCCCTCCCTATCTCTGTAACCTCCTCCAGCCCTTACAACCCTCCCTATCTCTGGAACCTCCTCCAGCCCCTATAACCTTTCCTATCTCTGTGACCTCCTCCAGCCCCTACACCCCTTCTCTATCTCTGTAACCTCCTCCAGCCCCGACACCCCCTCTCTATCTCTGTAACCTCCTCCAGCCCCGACACCCCCTCTCTATCTCTGTAACCTCCTCCAGCCCCTATAACCTTTCCTATCTCTGTGACCTCCTCCAGCCCCTACACCCCTTCTCTATCTCTGTAACCTCCTCCAGCCCCGACACCCCCTCTCTATCTCTGTAACCTCCTCCAGCCCCGACACCCCCTCCCTATATCTGTAACCTCCTCCAGCCCCTATAACCTTTCCTATCTCTGCGCTCCTCCAGTTCCGGCCTCTCGAGCATCCCCCGATTCCCATCACTCCGCCATTGGCGGCTGTGTCTTCTTGATTTGATTTATTATTGTCACATGTATTGGGATACAGTGAAAAGTATTGTTTCTTGCGCGCTATACAAAGCATACCGTTCATAGAGAAGGAAAGGAGAGAGTGCAGAATGTAGCGTTACAGTCATAGCTAGGGTGCAGAGAAAGATCAGCTTAATGCGAGGTAGGTCCATTCAAAAGTCTGACGGCAGCAGGGAAGAAGCTGTTCTTGAGTCGGTCGGTACGTGACCTCAGACTTTTGTATCTTTTTCCCGACGGGAGAAAAAAGTAAAAGTTTATTTATTAGTGACACAAGTAAGGCTTACATTAACACGGCAATGAAGTTACTGTGAAATTTCCCCTAAGTTGGAAGAGAGAATGTCCGGGGTGCGTGGGGGTCCTTGATTATGCCGGCTGCTTTTCCCCGAGGCAGCGGGAAGTGTAGACAGTGTCTAAGTGTAGACGGAGACACACTGTCGGGCAAGCAACAGCTGTACACAGCAAGATCCCACAAACAGCAGTGTGACGAATGACCCTGGTCCTGGCTTGTCGATGATATCTTTGGCCCGGTGCTGGGTTTTTGTCCATCCATGAGATGTTTTTGCGATGTTAATGTCGCTTTAACAATGCACTGTCAATGTTATTGTTAAATGACGCTGTGACTTCACAGGCACAGACCGTGAAGGAGGTATTCGCAAAACAGTTGATGCAGATAAACGGCATCAGCGGGGAGAAAGCAGTGGCCATCCTTCGCCACTACGATTCGGTGGCCAGGTACGTACCAGACGCAGGGCGAGAAACCCCCTCCCTCCGGCTCCGTAACACCTCCCGAGATTCCCTCGACAGCACCCTCCAAACCCGGGAGCTCGACACCATCCAGGACAAAGCAGCCCCGCTCGATCGACACGCTAACCACAAACACTCACTCCCTCCACCACCGACGCACAGTGGCAGCAGTGTGTACCATCTACAAGATGCACCGCAGCGACTCGCCAAGGCTCCTTCGACAACACCTTCCAAACCCGCCACCTCTACCACCTAGAAGGACAAGGGGGGGGGGGCAGCAGACACATGGGGAACACCCCCACCTGCAAGTTCCCCCTCCGGGCCACTCACCATCCCGACTTGGAAATATATCGGCCGTTCCTTCACTGTGGCTGGGGTCGAAATCCTGGAACTCCCTCCATAACAGCACTGTGGGTGTACCTACACCACACGGGGGACTGACTGAAGACCAATCACAATCCTGGAACTCCCTCCCTAACAGCACAGTGGGTGTACCTACACCACACGGGGACTGACTGATGTCCAATCACAATCCTGGAACTCCCTCCCTAACAGCGCTGTGGGTGTACCTACACCACACGGGGGACTGACTGAAGACCAATCACAATCCTGGAACTCCCTCCCTAACAGCACAGTGGGTGTACCTACACCACACACGGGGACTGACTGATGTCCAATCACAATCCTGGAACTCCCTCCCTAACAGCACAGTGGGTGTACCTACACCACACACGGGGACTGACTGATGACCAATCACAATCCTGGAACTCCCTCCCTAACAGCACTGTGGATGTACCTACACCACACACGGGGACTGACTGATGTCCAATCACAATCCTGGAACTCCCTCCCTAACAGCACTGTGGGTGTACCTACACCACACACGGGGACTGACTGATGTCCAATCACAATCCTGGAACTCCCTCCCTAACAGCACTGTGGGTGTACCTCCACCACACCAGGCTGACTGATGTCCAATCATAATCCTGGAACACCCTCCCTAACAGCACTGTGGGTGTACCTACACCACACGGGGACTGACCGATGTCCAATCACAATCCTGGAACTCCCTCCCTAACAGCACAGTGGGCGTACCTACACCACACGGGGACTGCATTGGGTTCAAGATGGCGGCTCACCCACCACCTTCTCAAGGGGGCAATTAGGGATGGGGGGTAAATACTGGGCCCGGCCAGCGACGACCACATCCTGTGAACAAATAAAAATAAAACCCCATCTCCGCTAGTCCGGCATCCATTCATTACGGCACAGAGGGAGTCCGCCTAGTCCGCTACGACCCTCCGAGATCTCTCCAATTCCCCCCTTGACGGGAATAATGGCCGCACCGCGAGGAGCCGTGAGGCATGCTGGGAAAAGCCCGGCGCGGACAGTGATTCTGATTGGCCGGATGGCCCTATCCGATTGGTGGACTCACTGACTCGTGTGTTTTTGATTGGCAGCCTAATGAAAGCCTATGAGGAGTGTCCAACAGTCGGAGGGCGAGAGAAGTTGTTATCCAACATTAAGTGTGGCAACACCCAACGGTAAGACAACCCTCCCCGCGAACGGTGTTAATACCCCAGCATCTGAAGAGATTTACAGAGCAATGTGAGGGGTTAGGTTCGGACCCCAGCAACTGAGCCCAAGGCAAGGGTGGTAGAGATATGAGTGATGCCCACTTTTTTCTCTAATCTCCTTCTCTCCAACGGTGGCCCAGTCACCTCGGAGACACCAGGCCGTGGCTTCGAATCCCACTCCAGAGCCTCAAATCCAGGCCGCCACTCCCCGGCGCCAGTACTGAGGGAGTGCCGCACTGTACCCGATGCCGACCCCCTCTCGGGCACAATAATAGACCCCCACGGCCACCGCTCAGAGTGGAGGGCAGGATGAACAAAGAACAAAGGTGGCACAGTGGGTTAGCGCTGCTGCCTCACAGCGCCAGGGACCCGGGTTCGATTCCCGGCTCAGGTCACTGTCTGTGCGGAGTCTGCACGTTCTCCCCGTGTCCGTGTGGGTTTCCTCCGGGTGCTCTGGTTTCCTCCCACAGTCCAAAGATGTGAAGGTTAGGTGGATTGGCCATGCTAAATTGTCCCTTAGTGTCCAAAGATGTGTAGGTTGGGTGGATTGGCCATGCTAAATTGCCCCTTAGTGTCCAAAGATGTGCAGGTTAGGTGGATTGGCCATGCTAAATTGTCCCTTCGTGTCCAAAGATGTGCAGGTTCGGTGGATTGGCCATGCTAAATTGTCCCTTCGTGACCAAAGATGTGTAGGTTAGATGGATTGGCCATGCTAAATTGTCCCTTCGTGTCCAAAGATGTGCGGGTTCGGTGGATTGGCCGTGCTAAATTGTCCCTTCGTGACCAAAGATGTGTAGGTTAGGTGGATTGGCCAGGCTAAATTGTCCCTTCGTGACCAAAGATGTGTAGGTTAGATGGATTGGCCATGCTAAATTGTCCCTTCGTGACCAAAGATGTGTGGTTTAGGTGGATTGGCCATGCTAAATTGCCCCTTAGTGTCCCAGGGTGCAGAGGTTAGAGGGATTAGCTGGGGTAAATTTGTGGCGTTACGGGGAAAGGGCCTGGGTGGGTTTGTTGTCTGTGCAGACTCGATGGGCTGAATGGACTCCTTCTGCACCGCAGGGATTGTATGAAATGGTTCCTTGTGAGATGAGGTGAGTTAATAGCAGAGAAAAGTACAGCTCAGGAGCAGGCCCTTCGGCCCTCCAAGCTTGTGCCGATCATGTTGCCCCTAACTAAACTAAAGAAAAAACCCTTCTGCCCTTACTCGGTCCGTATCCCTCTATTCCCTCCCTATTCATGGACCCATCCAGATGCCTCTTAAATCTTGCTAATTTAGCGGGGAGTGGAGAGTTCTCGCTGGTGGGGAGGGGGGGAGCTAAATCTTTACCCCTCAACAAACGTCACTGAAAACGGGCGGCACGGTAGCACAGTGGTTAGCACTGCTGCTTCACAGCTCCAGGGACATGGGTTCAATTCCCGGCTCGGGTCACTGTCTGTGTGGAGTTTGCACATTCTCCTCGTGTCTGCGTGGGTTTCCTCCGGGTGCTCCGGTTTCCTCCCACAGTCCAAAGATGTGCGGGTTAGGTTGATTGGCCATGCTAAAAAAAAAAAATTGCCCTTAGTGTCCTGAGATGCGTAGGTTAGAGGGATTAGTGGGTAAATATGTAGGGATATGGGGGTAGGGCCTGGGTGGGATTGTGCAGACTCGATGGGCCGAATGGCCTCTTTCTGTGCTGTAGGGATTCTATGTTTAGATGATGGGGGTTCGTTATTGGATTACTGGGAGCTTCCTCTGCGCAAATTGGCTGCCAGCTTTCGTCCATCGCGACGCTTTGGGAATAAAATTGGCCCCGAAGGAGTAAAGTTGTGTTTGATTGGCTTCAGAGGAACGGGACGCCTCGCGGTGGGGGGGCTTGAGAAACGCGAAGTGTTATCTTTTTTCCCTGCCGCGCGTCGATCGCCCGCGTAAAACCTGTGTGTGCGTCTGTGTGTGTGTGTGTGTGCTTTTTATTCCACCCCCTCTCTATCCTCCCAAGAAACCTGGGCCCCACGCTCAGCAAGACTGTGTCACAGCTATACTGCACCGAAGGCCCCCTGTGCTGAGGGCGTGCCCCTGACGAGCCTGACCTTCCGGATGGAGACTCACCAACATCATCGGCCCCCAGGCTGCCGTCCTCCGTCGGATCCGTTCTTTTGTATTTTAAATTTTTGTTCTGTGCCTGCCACCCGACCGCTTCCGCGCTGGAGACCCGGAACTGACGGCCATTTTGAACGGGGTCGGGGAACGGGAAAAATCGAGCCTGGAACAGCCTCTTTCGAACCCACGGCAATGATGTGACTTCACGTGTATATATATATATATTTTTATGTCCCGTTCTCTGTCCTGTTCTCTGTCCCGTTTCCCCAGCTGAGCTCCCGGCGATTTGCGTTTTATTTTTAAGTAATGAATGAGGTAGTTGGGTCTGCGTGGCACTTTGGAGGTAGACCAGGTCCAACACTGAATAAATAGGGTTTTTTTAAAATATATATATATATTCCTGTCCGCCATCAATAAACTCCTTCATCCTGTTAGTAAGATACAAGGTCCCAAGTGTTCCACGCAGAACCACTTCCCGCTGTAACCACTGCGCTCCCCTGCTTGCAGTTTTTTTTTTAAAGAGGTCATTTCGAGGGACAGCAGGAGGCCATTCGGCCCCTGGAGCCTGTTCCGTCGTTCATGACGATGAACTGATTTGTCCTCCGCCGAGCGATCCCCCGACCGTGCGGTCTTGAACTGAGATTTGTCGCCGCCCAGAGCTGCCCCGGTTTCGAACGTCCCTCTGTCTCCAGGTTCCCTCCAAGGAGCAGGGCGGGCGGGCTTCTTTTTTTTCGGAAGGTAACGGCAATAGAATAGTGGGAATCGGAAATCAGCCCCCTCCTCCCGGGGGGGGGCGGCACAGCGCTGCTGCCTCACAGCGCCGGGGAGCCCGGGTTCGATTCCCGGCTCGGGTCACCGTCTGCGCGGAGTCTGCCCCCCCCCCCCGTCCCGTGTCTGCGTGGGTTTCCTCCGGTTTCCTCCCGCAGTCTGAAAGACCGTGCCGGTTAGGGTGCATTGGGCCGTGCTAAATTCTCCCTCAGTGTTACCCGAACAGGCGCCGGAGTGTGGACTTTCACAGTAACTTCATCGCAGCGTTAACGTAAGCCTACTCGTGACACTAATAAATCAAAACTCTCCCTCGCAACTCCCTCACCAGCAATCCCAGCGATGGGATCTTACTGTTAATATCAGCGATACTCCAAACCCTTCTCCCCTCCACCCCAACTGACAAGAGGAGACAGAATAACTCGCCCTCTGATACGGGGACGGCACCGTTCGGGAAATTGAAGCGTAGATGTGGTGAGCCACACATCTTGCCCAGTAGGAAACTTTCCAAGAAAAACTTTTCTTTATTCCGAAATGTAGGTGGGAAGAGTGATTTTTTGTTAAAAAAACCTGCCTGACGCCCCCACTGGGGCCCCCTCCGAGCTTTGGAAGAAAGGGTGTGTCCCCCCCCCCCAGTCGTTCGCTGGCTCGGAACCGTCCTGGCTCTGGGTCCCCTCTCCCCGCACCCCCGCCCCAAGTCGGTCGTGGAACTGAGTTGGGGGGAAGCGCCACGGAGGGCAACATCTCCACATCATAACCCCCTCAACACCAGAGCTAAGCCTTGCCCACTGAAACTTGGCGTGACCACTTTGGCACAGCGGGTTGGCACTGCTGCCTCACAGCGCCGGGGGGAGCCGGGTTCGATTCCCGGCCTTGTGTCAGTGTCTGTGCACGTTCTCCCCGTGTCTGCGTGGGTTTCCTCCGGGCGCTCCGGTTTCCTCCCACACTCCGAAAGACGTGCTGGTTAGGGTGCTAAATTCTCCCTCGGTGTACCCGAACAGGAGTGCGGCGACTGGGGGGATTTTCACAGTAACTTCATTGCGGTGTTAATGTACTTGTGACACTGATAAATAAACTTTTAAAAAAAACTTTAACTTTGGTTGGGTGGGATGTGGGGGTGGGGTGGGGGTATATTTCCCGCCCCCTCAGACTGAAGCGGTCACCCCCTAAGCGGCTGCGATGGCGTCTCTTCTGCCCCTTGGGAAGAGCGATGAGGGAGAGCAGACCTTCTCTGCTGGGAAGGTCCACCGTTGAGGCTGTGTTTGGAGACACAGTCAGTGAGATTGGCCCAGGCGGACGGCCTGCAGACCACAGGGGGCCGGCCTCATTCCCCGAATCATGTGACTCCTCCATTAATGGCCAGCGGACTGATAAAGCATGGCGCAGTGCAACTTTAAGCGGGGTGGGGGGGTTTTGGGTGGGGTGGGTGGGAGGGGAATGGAGGTGTCCACCCACTTACTGCTCCCGCCCCCCCCTTGCTCGATGCCAGCGGTGGGCAACAAGTGCCCTCACTGGGCACCCCCACCACCCCCTTCCTAACCAATCGGATGTACTCTGCGTTAACCAATTAGTTTTGCTAAAACAGCCCCTCCGGCCAATCTGCCAGCCGCCTTTAATTAACAAACCTGAACCAATGAACAGGAAGTATTTTAAACTCTCTCCCCCACCCCCCTCGCCCCCCACCCCCCTCGCTCCCCTCGCCCGCGTGGAGTTCTCTCCCCGGCTCTGCCCCGAATGTCCGCAGAGCAGTGCAGCGGCCGCTGGGATCCGCTGCGCCAAGCTCGGGATGTCCCGTGCAAGGGGAGGGGGGTGGGGGCGGGGGGGGAGGTGTGCGGGGGAAGGGCCATGTGCCGGATTCCTCTCGGGACGTGGGGGCGACCCGCTCTGTGCCCCTCATCCTGCCAGTTTTAGTAGTTTGTGTTGTGTGTGTCCTGTTGTGTGGGGGACGGTAGCCGTTACGGCCACTGGCCCGTCTGTCGTTGCCTGTTGTTTACCGTGACCATGTTTTGTGTAGACCCCAGGACGTGCCGGAGGGAAGGGTTAGCGCGCTCGAGGTGTGTTCCCTCTGTCACTTTCTGTCTCTCTCGCTCTCTCTCTCTCTCTCGTGCTCTCTCTCTCTCTTTCTCTCTTGTGGTCTCTCTCGCTCTCTCTCTCGTGCTCTCTCTCTCTCTGTCTCTCTCTCTCTGTCTCTCTCTCTGTGTCTCTCTCTCTCTCTGTGTCTCTCTCTCTGTGTCTCTCTCTGTGTCTCTCTCTCTCTCTCTGTGTCTCTCTCTCTGTGTCTCTCTCTCTCTGTGTCTCTCTCTCTCTGTGTCTCTCTCTCTCTGTGTCTCTCTCTGTCCCTCTCTGTCCCTCTCTCTCTCTGTGTCTCTCTCTCTCTGTGTCTCTCTCTCTCTCTCTGTCTCTCTCTGTCTCTCTCTCTGTCTCTCTCTCCCTCTGTCTCTCTCTCCCTCTGTCTCTCTCTCCCTCTGTCTCTCTCTCCCTCTGTCTCTCTCTCCCTCTGTCTCTCCCTCTGTCTCTCCCTCTGTCTCTCCCTCTGTCTCTCCCTCTCTGTCTCTCCCTCTCTGTCTCTCCCTCTCTGTCTCTCCCTCTCTGTCTCTCCCTCTCTGTCTCTCCCTCTCTGTCTCTCCCTCTCTGTCTCTCCCTCTGTCTCTCCCTCTCTGTCTCTCCCTCTCTGTCTCTCCCTCTGTCTCTCCCTCTGTCTCTCCCGCTGTCTCTCCCGCTGTCTCTCCCGCTGTCTCTCCCGCTGTTTCTCTGCCTCTCTGTCTCTGTCTCTCCCCTCTCTCTCTCTCTCGCGCCCCCCTCTCTCGCGCGCATTCTGTGATCAGCTGCACTGACCCGCAGCCCCTCCCCCTCTTGGAGACGTGCCCCTTCCGTAGCCTGTTTTGATGAAATGTGAATCATCCGTGTTGCATGTGTGACGTGTAGTGTAAAGTTGAGCTGTATCTGTGTAAACCGCTGTGCGTGACGTTGTTAGCAGTAATCGTGTCCTCTGAGCGTGCTTCACCCCGTGTGGGTGAGAGACTCGACTGTCTCAATGTGTTACTCGAGATGTGTACAATTCATGTTGGCCTTAATAAGTGTGACTGATTGTCGACGCCCTGGTGAGGCCGGGCGAGGTGCTATTGGAATGGTGTCTAAACGTATCAATAAAGGTGAAAAATATCAGTGTGAGCCTGACTGTGGAGCCTTACTTCAACCCTGGGGACCGGCGGGGGCGGCTGGAGACGCTTCAACCTCTCTC
This sequence comes from Mustelus asterias, assembly GCF_964213995.1. Taxonomy (NCBI): domain Eukaryota; kingdom Metazoa; phylum Chordata; class Chondrichthyes; order Carcharhiniformes; family Triakidae; genus Mustelus; species Mustelus asterias. The sequence continues at coordinate 49,098 of NW_027591560.1, read as the reverse complement.
TCACCCTCTGACAGAGCTGGCAATACTCCAGGGTGCCTCTTGCAGAGTTGGTTCTCCTTGCGTGGCCATTAGAGGGGTAGTTCTTGGGCCAGGAGTGGGGGGGAGCGGGGGCTATTGACTGCGACAGGAGGTGCGTTGGGCAGAGGCCGTATCACCAACAGGAGAACTGGGCAAAGGCTGTTCCCGGGGGGAGGAGGGAGGGAGGGAGGGCAGGGGAAGGCTCGGGATGTACGGAAAAGGGGCAGGAAACTAGAAAGGGTTGTGAATGTAGCCCAGTTCCATCGCGCAAACCAGCCTCCCATCCATTGACTCTGTCTACGCTTCCCGCTGCCTCGGGAAAAGCAGCCGGCATAATCGAGGACCCCACGCACCCCGGACATTCTCTCTTCCACCTTCTTCCGTCGGGAAAAAGATACAAAAGTCTGAGAATTTTTTTATCCATTCGAGGGACATGGGCGTCGCTGGCTGGGCCCAGCATTTATTGCCCATCCCTAGTTGCCCCTTGGAGGGCAGTTGAGAGTCAACCACATTGCTGTGGCTCTGGAGTCACATGTAGGCCAGACCGGGGTAAGGACGACAGATTTCCTTCCCTAAAGGGAACCAGATGGGTTTTTCCGACAATGGGTCATCAGTAGATTCTTAATTCCAGATATTTTTATTTTATTGAATTCAAATTCCACCACCTGCCGTGGCGGGATTCGAACCCCAGGTCCCCCAGAACATTAGCTGAGTTCCTGGATTAATAGCCTTAGTAATAATACCACTAGGCCGCCACCTCCCAGTGTACCACCCGACTCAAGAACAGCTTCTTCCCTGCTGCTGTCAGACTTTTGAATGGACCTACCTCGCATTAAGTTGATCTTTCTCTACACCCTAGCTATGACTGTAACACTACATTCTGCACCCTCTCCTTTCCTTCTCCCCTATTTACTCTATGAACGGTATGCTTTGTCTGTATAGCACGCAAGAAACAATACTTTTCACTGCATCCAAATACATGTGGCAATAATAAATCAAATCAGGCGAAGGCCATTCAGCCCCTTGAGCCTGCTCCCCCATTTACTATGATCATGGCTGATAGGAACCTCAAACCTGGATCCCCCCCCTATCCTCGATAACCTTTCCATACCCTACTTAGCAAGGATAAATCCAACGCTAAAACAGAAAAGGCTGAGCTCTGACCGAGGGTCATCCAGACCCGAAACGTTGGCTGGATTCTCTCCCCACAGATGCTGCCAGACCCGCTGAGATTTTCCAGCGATTCTCTGTTATTCTTTCAGATTCCAGCGTCTGCAGTATTGTGCCTTTCTCTGCATTGCTGTGACTGGCTGCGTTTCCCTAATCTGGAAGTGGCAGAGAAATATTCTCTCCAAACATATTCCAAGTCCCGTCCCCTGCTGTGCGAACAACTACAGCAGTGCCTTGTTTCAAAATTTACATTCCTGTTCTCAGTGTTTCATCGCCTCAACCCTCCCCATCTCTGTAACCCCCTCCAAACCCTACACTCTTCCTTATCTCAGTAACCTCCTCCAGCCCCTACACCACGTCCCCATCTCTGTAACCTCCAAACCCTACACCCCATCTTATTTCAGTAACCTCCTACAGCTCCTACACCCCCTCCCTATCTCTGTAACCTCCTCCAGCCCCTACACCCCCTCCCCATTTCTGTAACCTCTAAACCCTACACCCCTCCCTATCTCTGTAACCCCCTCCAGCCCCTACACCCCCTCCCCATCTCTGTAACCTCCAAACCCTACACCCCCCCCTTACCTCAGTAACCTCCTCCAGCCCCTACATCCCCCTCCCCATCTCTGTAACCTACAAACCCTACACCCCTCCCTATCTCAGTAACCTCCTCCAGCCCCTACACCCCTCCCTATCTCTGTAACCTCCTCCAGCCTCTACACCCCTCCCTATCTCTGTAACCCCCTCCAAACCCTACACCCCCTCCCTATCTCAGTAACCTCCTCCAGCCCCTAACGCTCTCCCTATCTCTGTAACCTCCTCCAAACCCTACACCCCCTCCCTATCTCTGTAACCTCCTCCAGCCTCTACACTCCTCCCTATCTCTGAAGCCTCCTCCAGGCCTTACACCCCCTGCCTATCTCTGTAACCTCCACCAGCCACTGCACCCCTCCCTATCTCCGTAACCTCCTCCAGCCCCTACACCCCTCCCTATCTCTGTAACCTCCTCCAGCCCCTACACCCCTCCCTATCTATGTAACGTTCACCAGCCTCTGCACCCCTCCCTATCTCCGTAACCTCCTCCAGCCTCTACACCCCTCCCTATCTCTGTAACTTCCTCCAGCCCTTACACCCCCTCCCTATCTCTGTAACCTCCTCCAGCCCTTACACCTCCTCCCTATCTGTAACCTCCTCCAGCCTCTACACCCCTCCCTATCTCTGTAACTTCCTCCAGCCTCTACACCCCTCCATATCTCCGAAGCCTTCTCCAACCCCTACACCCCTCCCTATCTCTGTAACCTCCTCCAGCCCCTACACCCCCTCCCTATCTTTGTAACCCCCTCCAGCCCCTCCCTATCTCTGTAACCTCCTCCAGCCCCTACACCCCCTTTCTATCTCTGAAGCCTCCTCCCCATCTCTGTAACCTGCTCCAGCCCCTACACCCCTCCCTATCTCTGTAACCCCCTCCAGCCCCTACACCCCTCCGAGATCTCTGCACTCCAATTCCAGCCTCTTGAGCATCCCCCGATTTCCTTCATTCGAACACATCCAGACTCAAGACGTTGGCTCTATTCCCTCTCCGCACAGATGCTGTCAGACCCGCGGAGATTTTCCAGCATTTTCTGTTTGTGTTTCAGCTTCCAGCATCCGCAGTGTTTTGCAATTATATTGAATAAGGATCTATCCATCTCTGCCTTTAAAAAATTACATAGACTCTGCACCTACCGCCGTCTCGGGAAGAGTTCCAGAGATCTGGACCGTCCATTGATTGTGGGATCGCTCTTCGGCAGACCACGGTGTTCACCAGGGCAGAGCGGGGGACGGGGGGTGGGGTGGGATGTGAGGAGAGGGGTGCAGGAGCCAGGCACAAGTACCCCCAGGCCGAGAGGTGGTGGCACTCGCGATCTTGGCGCTGTCTTTCCTCCGTAGTGTATCGCGAGTGCAGGAGAAATTTCCACTCTCCCCAGAACAGCCTCACGGAACGATCGGTGTATTTTATTTTGTCCAAGGTTTGGGGTGGGGGGGTGGCGTGGGAGACGATGGGTCTTTTCCGGCGACGCTCTCCACCAAGGTGGGAAAATCCCACCTGAAGTCAACAGACCTTTGCAATGGTCCGTGTCCCACCCGCTACGAAATCCCCCCCAGTGTCTCTGCTTGAACTAAGAATAAAGTGCAGCATGAGAACAGGCCCGTCGGCCCTCTAAGCTGTGCGCGGCACGGTGGCACAGTGGGTTCGCGCTGCTGCCTCACAGCGCCAGGGACCTGGGTTCGATTCCCGGCTTTGGGTCACTGTGCGGAGTCTGCACGTTCTCCCCGTGTCTGCGTGGGTTGCCTCCGGCTGCTCCGGTTTCCTTTCTGAAAGATGTGTAGGTTAGGTGGATTGGCCATGCTAAATTGTCCCTTAGTGTCCAAAGATGTGCAGGTTAGGTGGATTGGCCATGCTAAATTGTCCATTAGTGTCCACAGATGTGCTGGTTAGGTGGATTGGCCATGCTAAATTGTCCCTTAGTGTCCAAAGATGTGCAGGTTAGGTGGATTGGCCATGCTAAATTGTCCATTAGTGTCCAAAGATGTGCGGGTTAGGTGGATTGGGCCATGCTAATTGTCCCTTAGTGTCCAAAGATGTGCCGGTCAGGTGGATTGGCCATGCTAAATTGTCCCTTAGTGTCCAAAGATGTGCGGGTTAGGGGAATTGTCCATGCTAAATTGTCCCTTAGTGTCCAAAGATGTGCAGGTTAGGTGGATTGGCCGTGCTAAATTGTCCCTTAGTGTCCAAAGATGTGCAGGTTAGGTGGATTGGCCGTGCTAAATTGCCCATTAGTGTCCAAAGATGTGCAGGTTAGGTGGATTGGCCGTGCTAAATTGTCCCTTAGTGTCCAAAGATGTGCAGGTTAGGTGGATTGGCCGTGCTAAATTGCCCATTAGTGTCCAAAGATGTGCAGGTTAGGTGGATTGGCCATGCTAAATTGTCCCTTAGTGTCCAAAGATGTGCAGGTTAGGTGGATTGGCCATGCTAAATTGTCCCTTAGTGTCCAAAGATGTGTAGGTTAGGTGGATTGGCCATGCTAAATTGCCCCTTAGTGTCCAAAGATGTGCAGGTTAGGTGGATTGATGCTAAATTGCCCCTTAGTGTCAGGGGGACTAGCTAGGGTAAATACATGGGGTTACGGGGATAGGGCCTGGGTGGTTTGTGGTCGGACTTAATGGGCCGAATGGCCTCCTGCATTCTAGGATTCTACAAGCCTGTGCCAATCATGATGCCCGAACAATACTGAAAAAACAATCTCCTGCCCTCACTCGGTCCGTATCCCTCTATTCCCTCTCTGTTCATGGACCCATCCCGTTGCCTCTTAAATGTTGCTAATGTTCCTGCTTCCACCACCTCCTCTGGCAGCGCGTTCCAGGCACCCACCACTCTCTGCGTGAAAAACTTCCCCCCGCACATCTCCCTTAAACTCACCCCCTCTCACCTTGAACCTGTGCCCCGCCCCCCCTTGTAATTTGCATTTATAGCGCAATTTTAAAAGTTAATAAAGTCACACACACACAAAAGAGAGGCTGACGAGAGATGGGTGTTCAAATATTAAAAGGTACCGTTGTTGAAAACCACTTTCCTTTCTTAAAAAAAAAAGAATTCCTTTTACAGTATAACACCCCGAAGGCGGCATTCTCCCCCATCCTCCCCTCCCTCTCTTCTAGAAGGAATACGGGCCCACATATACAGTCAGCCTCAGCACCGAGCTCGACTGGTACGACATGACCGGATTCACTGTAACCATCTCCAGGTCCAGAACAAAGTCCTGTGGGCCAGTCAGCTGCTTTGCGAGCACCAGCATGGCACTGATGTTGTTGATTTGCTGTCGGGAGTTTAATAAAGAAATGAAGACAGGAGAATTAATTACAACGTGGGGGGGGAAAAGAAAATGGGAGGCCATTCGGCCCCTCCTCACAACACGGCCCTTCTATCTGTCCGACTCCCCACGTCTGATCTCTATCCCAACTCCGCTCTGTCTCTCTAACCCTTAATCTCTCCCTTAACCCATCAACGATCTATCAATCCCCTTCGATCTATCCGACTACACCACGTCTGTTCCCTATCTCAACTTTCCACTGCCTCTCTAACTCTTAATCTCCCCCTTAACCCATCAACAACCTATCTTTTCCCCTTCTATCTATCCGACTACACCATGTCTGCTCCTTATCTCAACTCCACTCTGTCTCTCTAACCCTTAATCTCTCCCTTAACCCATCAACGATCTATCAATCCCCTTCTATCTAGCCGACTACACCACGTCTGCTCCCTATCTCAACTCTCCACCGCCTCTCTAACTCTTAATCTCCCCCTTAACCCATCAACAGCCTATCTTTTCCCCTTCTATCTATCCGACTACACCATGTCTGCTCCTTATCTCAACTCCACTCTGTCTCTCTAACCCTTAATCTCTCCCTTAACCCATCAACGATCTATCAATCCCCTTCTATCTAGCCGACTACACCACGTCTGCTCCCTATCTCAACTCTCCACCGCCTCTCTAACTCTTAATCTCCCCCTTAACCCATCAACAACCTATCTTTTCCCCTTCTGTCTATGTGGCTACACCACATCTGCTCCTTATCCCAACTCCACTCTGTCTCTCTAACCCTTAATCTCCCCCTCAACCCATCAAATATCTATCAATAAAACCAAAAGAGAAAATGCTGGAAAATCTCAGCAGATCCGGCAGCATCTGTAAAGGGGAGAGAAATAAGCTGACGTTTCGAGTCCAGCTGAGCCCTTTGTCAAAATCTATCAATTCCCTTCTTTCTATCCGGCTGCCACCACGTCTGATCCCTATCCCAACTCTTCACTAACCCTCTAGGCCTTAATCTCCCCCTTAACCCACCAGCGGCACAGTGGGTTAGCACTGCTGCCTCACAGCGCTAGGGGACCCGGGTTCGATTCCCGGCTTGGGTCACCGTGTGGAGTCTGCACATTCTCCCCGTGTCTGCGTGGGTTTCCTCCGGGTGCTCCGGTTTCCTCCCACAGTCCCAAAGACGTGCTGGTTAGGGTGCTAAATTCTCCCTCAGTGTAACCCGAACAGGCGCCGGAGTGTGGGCGACTCGGGGATTTTCACAGTAACTTCATTGCAGTGTTAATGTAAGCTTACTTGTGACACTGATAAATGAACTTTTTAAAAAAACTTTAAACAAAAATCTATCAACCCCTTCTATCTATTCGACCTCCCACGTCTGATCTCTATCCCGACTTTGCCCTGTCTCTCTAACCCTTAATCTCTCCCTTAACCCATCAACGATCTATCAATCCCTTTCTATCTATCCGACGACACCACTTCTGCTCCCTATGCCAACTCTCCACTGTCTCTCTAACCCTTAATCTCTCCCTTAACTCATCAACGATCTATCAGCTCTGACGAAGGGTCATCCAGACTCGAAACATTGGCTCTTTTCTCTCCTCACAGATGCTGCCAGACCTGCTGAGAATTTCCAGCATTTTCTGTTTTTGTTTCCGATTCCAGCATCCGCGGTATTTTGCCTTTATTATAGAAATCTATCATTCCCGGTTCAGAATGTTCCAGTTATTCCCCCGCCCTCCTGGAGTGGGAGAGGATTTCACTCGCACTGGTGTTCGGAGAGAGGGCTGAATCTGGGAGAACTTTGAACGCCTTGGCTCTGGATTTGGCGGTTCCGTTCCCTTGGGGTCACGCCTTCTCCTCTCCATCGGAAGATTGTGGGTTTGGGCCCACGCCCCCCAACCCCCTCCCCAACCTCCAAGACTTGGATTCCAAGACAAATGAAAAGCTGACCTCCCTCCACCAGGGCGCGCCACCCTGTCGAGAAATGCAGGATGGACTTTTCCTGTCCTGCCCGCCAGGGGTGGGCGGGGATGGGGACGGGGGGGGTGGCGGGGGATGGGGGGGTGGCGGGGGGCAGACCTTTCAAAGATCTGTCGAGCTCAGGTGGGATTTTCTGGTCTTGGGAGGGGCGTGCGTGTCCGGAAAGTCCCGCCCGCAGCCTTGCGGATCAAACAAGGCCCCCTCCTCCATCTCGGTTGGAAGTGAAAGATCCCACAGCGTAGTGGTCCATTTTGGCAGGTCAAATGGGATGAAGGAGTACAATATAAAGGGAAAGACTCTTAGTACGGTAGAGGATCAGAAGGACCTTGGGGTCCGGGTCCATAGGACTCTAAAATCGGCCCCGCAGGTGGAGGAGGTGGTTAAGAAGGCGTATGGTGTGCTGGCCTTTATCAATCGAGGGATTGAGTTTAGGAGTCCGGGGATAATGATGCAGCTATACAAGACCCTCGTCAGACCCCACTTGGAGTACTGTGCTCAGTTCTGGTCGCCTCATTACAGGAAGGATGTGGAAAAGATTGAAAGGGTGCAGAGGCGATTTACAAGGATGTTGCCTGGATTGAGTGGCATGCCTTATGAGGATAGGCTGAGGGAGCTCGGTCTTTTCTCCTTGGAGAGACGTAGGATGAGAGGAGACCTAATAGAGGTGTATAAGATGTTGAGAGGCATAGATCGGGTGGACTCTCAGAGGCTTTTTCCCAGGGTGAAAATGGCTGCTACGAGAGGACACAGGTTTAAGGTGCTGGGGGGTAGGTACAGGGGAGATGTTAGGGGGAAGTTTTTCACACAGAGAGTGGTGGGTGAGTGGAATCGGCTGCTGTCAGTGGTGGTGGAGGCAAACTCAATGGGGACTTTTAAAAGACTCCTGGATGAGTACATGGGACTTAATAGGATGGAGGGTTATAGGTAGGTCTAAAAGGTAGGGATATGTTCGGCACAACTTGTGGGGCCGAAGGGCCTGTTTTGTGCTGTAGTTTTCTATGTTTCTAATGTTGGAAGGAGAGTAGCGAGGGGAGGGGTTCCCCTCTGAGGGATCCTGTGTATGCGTAGCCCTGTTTGCTTCAAGTCCATGCAAAAACTTCATTTTAAGATATTTTTGCCTATTATAGGGGTTAACTAAGCTTAACAATATGAAGTCTCACAACACCAGGGTTAAAGTCCAACAGGTTTGTTTGGAATCACGAGCTTTCGGAGCACTGCTCCTTCGTCAGGTGAGCGGAGAGGTAGGTTTCACAAACACGGTATATATAGACAGAGGCACAATTGCAAGATAATGATTGGAATGCGAGTCTTTACAGGTAATCAAGTCTTTACAGGTACAGACAGTGCGAGTGGAGAGAGGGATAATCACAGGTTAAAGAGGTGTGTATTCTCTCAAGACAGGACAGTTAGTAGGATTTTACAAGCCCAGGCCAAATGGTGGGGTTTACACATAGTGGACTTTAACCTGGTATTCTGAGACTTCTTACTGTGCCCACACCAGTCCAACGCCGGCATCTCCACATCAATTGTATCTAAGGTGACTACATTTTAAAACTCGGAAGGCATGATGGGTTAGCTAATAGTTGACTGCATTCCGGAAGGGTACACGGTGCAGGCAAAAGACAGCAGCTGTAAGGCTTGCTTTTCCAAGACGGAGACAGCCTGAGAAAACTTTTCCGAGAACAAGATAAGGGTCGAAATATATTTGGGAACTGTGTGTTCAGTTTTTGCATTCAGGTTTCAAGATTTCGGGCGGAATTGTACCGGCACGTCCGTCCGAGGTTCGTACGATCCCGCCTGAGGCTGACGGAGAAGGCTGTTCTCCGCGCCTCGACCCCCTCCTCTCACCACACCGCCTCACCCCACCCCCTCCCCCCATCCCCCCACCACCACACCGAGCACTGTATCTTCGTTCAAACGAATGAATGGACCCAACACCATCCCGTGTCCTGGGAAGAACGGTGGGGGGAGGGGAACATCCCCAAACCCAGCCTCACCAATCCACAGATCAAATGGGTCATTGGCACTTCTCACATGTCTCCAATCTCCCACCTCAACCCATCTCCTGCTGCCCCCGTCAGCTCGGGGCTTGACAATCCTCGTGTTCCCTCTGGCCTCCCGCGTAGAACAAAGAAAATTGCAGCACAGGAACAGGCCCTTTGGCCCTCCAAGCCTGCACCGACCACGCTTCATGTCAAGAGGGCTAGAATACAAGAGCAGGGATGTACTTCTGAGGCTGTATAAGGCTCTGGTCAGACCCCATTTGGAGTATTGGGAGCAGTTTTGGGCCCCATATCTAAGGAAGGATGTGCCGGCCTTGGAAAGGGTCCAGAGGAGGTTCACAAGAATGATCCCTGGAATGAAGAGCTTGTCGTATGAAGAGCGGTTGAGGACTCTGGGTCTGTACTCGTTGGAGTTTAGGAGGATGAGGGGGGCGGATCTTATTGAAACTTACAGGATGCTGCGAGGCCTGGATAGAGTGGACGTGGAGAGGATGTTTCCACTCATCAGAAAAACTAGAACCAGAGGGCACAACCTCAGACTAAAGGGACGATCCTTTAAAACAGAGATGAGGAGGAATTTCTTCAGCCAGAGAGTGGTGAATCTGTGGAACTCTTTGTCACAGAGGAGGCCAGGTCATTGAGTGTCTTTAAGACAGAGATAGATAGGTTCTTGATTAATAAGGGGATCAGGGGTTATGGGGAAAAGGCAGGAGAATGGGGATGAGAAAAATATCAGCCATGATTGAATGGCGGAGTAGACTCGATGGGCCGAGTGGCCTCATTCTGCTCCTATGTCTCATGGTCCTACGCCGGTTTGAACTAAAACCCTCTATCCTTTCCGGGGACCCCGTATCCCTCTATTCCCATCCTATTCATGTATTTATCCATCTCCCAGCCTCCGGAGACGTTAACCCATCCCGAAACCACCCCCTCCCCGAGGACTGTCCAGGACACACTCACCCTGATGTAGAAATCGCTTTGCTCGTCGCCCGCCTTGATGTGGAAAGTGTTGTAGGCCCCGGGGTAGATGCTGGTCGCCTGGATCTGGAAGATGTCGGAGGGGACACTTCTGTCTGACGTAATACTCATGTACCGGTAGACAATGGAGGCCGGCTTGTCCTGACAGCCCGCCGTCGTAGCGTGACACAGACAGCGACTGCGGGGACAGGAAGGGGGGAAGCACAATAATCTCTCAATGTCAACAAAACAACGGAGATTGTCATCGACTTCAGGAAGCGTAGTGGAGAACATGCCCCTGTCTACATCAACGGGGACGAAGTGGAAGTGGTCGAGAGCTTCAAGTTTCTAGGTCTCCAGATCACCAACAACCTGTCCCGGTCCCTATCCCTCCACACCGACGCTATAGTCAAAAGGCTAGGAGAGTAACTCACCTCCTGACTCCCCCCAAAGCCTGTCCACTGGGAATCCTGCGGAGAGTAACTCACCTCCTGACTCCCCCCCCAAAGCCTGTCCACCGGGAATCCTGCGGAGAGTAACTCACCTCCTGACTCCCCCCAAAGCCTGTCCACCGGGAATCCTGCGGAGAGTAACTCACCTCCTGACTCCCCCCAAAGCCTGTCCACCGGGAATCCTGGGGAGAGTAACTCACCTCCTGACTCCCCCCAAAGCCTGTCCGCTGGGAATCCTGCGGAGAGTAACTCACCTCCTGACTCCCTCCCAAAGCCTGTCCACCATCTACAAGGACACAAGTCAGGAGTGTGATGGAATACTCTCCACTTGCCTGGATGGGTGCGGCTCCCAACAACACTCGAGAAGCTCGACACCATCCAGGACAAAGCAGCCCCGCTCGATCGACACGCTAACCACAAACACTCACTCCCTCCACCACCGACGCACAGTGGCAGCAGCGTGTACCATCTACAAGATGCACTGCAGCGACTCGCCAAGGCTCCTTCGACAGCACCTTCCAAACCCGCCACCTCTACCACCTAGAAGGACAAGGGGGGGGGCAGCAGACACATGGGGAACACCCCCACCTGCAAGTTCCCCCCTCCGAGCCACTCACCATCCCGACTTGGAAATATATCGGCCGTTCCTTCACTGTGGCTGGGGTCAAAATCCTGGAACTCCCTCCCTAACAGCACTGTGGGTGTACCTACACCACACACGGGACTGACTGATGTCCAATCACAATCCTGGAACTCCCTCCCTAACAGCACTGTGGGTGTACCTACACCACACACGGGACTGACTGATGTCCAATCACAATCCTGGAACTCCCTCCCTAACAGCACTGTCAGTGTACCTACACCACACGGGGACTGACTGATGTCCAATCACAATCCTGGAATTCCCTCCCTAACGGCATTATGGGTCAACCCACAGCACGTGGACTGCAGCGATTCAAGATGGCGGCTCACCACCACCTTCTCAAGGGGCAACTAGGGATGGGCAATAAATGCTGGCCCAGCCAGCGACGTCCATGTCCCAGGAATGAATAAAAAAAAAGAAAGCCCCACCAACACCTCTACTTTCTCAGGAGACTAAGGAAATTTGGCATCTCCGCTACGACTCTCACCAACTTTTACAGATGCACCATAGAAAGCATGGTGGCACAGTGGTTGGCACTGCTGCCTCACAGCGCCAGGGACCCGGATTCAATTCCCGGCTTGGGTCACTGTCTGTGTGGAGTCTGCACGTTCTCCCCGTGTCTGCGTGGGTTTCCTCCGGGTGCTCCAGTTTCCTCCCACAGTCCGAAAGATGTGTAGGTTAGGTGGATTGGCCGTGCTAAATTCTCCCTCAGTGTAACCCAAACAGGCGCCGGAGTGTGACGACGAGGGGATTTTCACAGTAACTTCATTGCACTCTTAATATAAACCTACTTGTAACACTAATAAATAAACATTAAACTTTTCTTTCCGGTTGTATCACAGCTTGGTATGGGGCTCCTGCTCTGTCCAAGACCGCAAGGAACTACAAAGGGTCGTGAATGTAGCCCAGTCCCATCACGCAAACCCAGCCTCCCATCCATTGACTCTGTCTACACTTCCCGCTGCCTCGGGGAAAAGCAGCCGGCATAATCAAGGACCCCCACGTACCCCGGACATTCTCTCTTCCACCTTCTTCCATCGGGAAAAAGATACAAAATTTTGGGGCGGCACGGTAGCACAGTGGTTAGCACTGCTGCTTCACAGCTCCAGGGACCTGGGTTCGATTCCCGGCTTGGGTCACTGTCTGTGTGGAGTTTGCACATTCTCCTCGTGTCTGCGTGGGTTTCCTCCGGGTGCTCCGGTTTCCTCCCACAGTTAGAACATAGAACATAGAGCAGTACAGCACAGAACAGGCCCTTCGGCCCACGATGTTGTGCCGAGCTTTATCTGAAACCAAGATCAAGCTATCCCACTCCCTATCATCCTGGTGTGCTCCATGTGCCTATCCAATAACCGCTTAAATGTTCCTAAAGTGTCTGACTCCACTATCACTGCAGGCAGTCCATTCCACACCCCAACCACTCTCTGCGTAAAGAACCTACCTCTGATATCCTTCCTGTATCTCCCACCACGAACCCTATAGTTATGCCCCCTTGTAATAGCTCCATCCACCCGAGGAAATAGTCTTTGAACGTTCACTCTAGCTATCCCCTTCATCATTTTATAAACCTCTATTAAGTCTCCCCTCAGCCTCCTCCGCTCCAGAGAGAACAGCCCTAGCTCCCTCAACCTTTCCTCATAAGACCTACCCTCCAAACCAGGCAGCATCCTGGTAAATCTCCTCTGCACTCTTTCCAGCGCTTCCACATCCTTCTTATAGTGAGGTGACCAGAACTGCACACAATATTCCAAATGTGGTCTCACCAAGGTCCTGTACAGTTGCAGCATAACCCCACGGCTCTTAAACTCCAACCCCCTGTTAATAAAAGCTAACACACTATGGGCCTTCTTCACAGCTCTATCCACTTGAGTGGCAACCTTTAGAGATCTGTGGATATGGACCCCAAGATCTCTCTGTTCCTCCACAGTCTTCAGAACCCTACCTTTGACCCTGTAATCCACATTTAAATTAGTCCTACCAAAATGAATCACCTCACATTTATCAGGGTTAAACTCCATTTGCCATTTTTCAGCCCAGCTTTGCATCCTATCTATGTCTCTTTGCAGCCTACAACAGCCCTCCACCTCATCCGCTACTCCACCAATCTTGGTGTCAATCTTCAATCTATATTAATGGCGGCACGGTGGCACAGTGGGTTAGCACTGCTGCCTCACAGTGCCAGGGACCCGGGTTCGATTCCAGCCTCGGGTCACTGTCTGTGCAGAGTTTGCATGATCTCCTCATGTCTGCGTGGGTTTCCTCCGGGTGCTCCGGATTCCTCCCACAGTCCGAAAGACGTGCTGGTTAGGTGGGCTGGCCGTGCTAAATTGACCCTTAGTGTCAGGGGGACTAGCTAGGGTAAATAAGTGGGGATATAGGGATTGGGTGGGATTGTGGTCGGTGCAGACTCGATGGGCCGAATGACCTCCTTCTGCACTGTAGGGATTCTATGATCAATGACTTAGACGGAGAGATGGGGTACTATAAGAATTAGGAGCAGAAGTAGGCCCTTCGAACCTGCTCCGACACTCCATCAGATGATGACTGATCTCTTCCTGGTCTCAGACCCACCTCCCCACCTGTTATTCCATATCCCCTTATCCCACTATTCACCAGAATCGATGTTGGGGAAGTCCAGAACTAGGGGTCACTCAGGACTGAGATGAGGAAGAACTTCTTCACTCAGAGAGTTGTGAACCTGTGGAATTCTCTACCACAGAAAGCCGTTGGGGCCAGTTCGTTCGATATGTTCAAGAGGGAACTGGACGTGGCCCTTGTGGCTACAGGGATCGAGGGGGTCTGGAGAGAAAGCAGGACGGGGATACAGAAAGTGCATGATCAGCCATGATCATATTGAATGGTAGTTCAGGCTCGGAGGGCCGAATGGCCTCCTCCTGCATCTATTTTCTATGATGTGGAGATGCCGGCGTCGGACTGGGGTGGGGCACAGTAAGGAGTCTCACAACACCAGGTTAAAGTCCAACAGGTTTATTTGGAATCACGAGCTTTCGGAGCGCTGCCCCTTCCTCAAGGAACTTCCTCTCACCTGACGACGGAGTGGCGCTCCGAAAGGTCGTGATCCCTAATAAACCTGTTGGACTTTAACCTGGTGTTGTGAGACTTCTTACCGTGACTATTTTCAATGTTTCAGAGAATCATTGAATCCTACAATGCAGAAGGACGCCATTCCACCTAATATCTTTGGACACTAAGGGACAATTTAGCGTGGCCAATCCACATAACCTGCACATCTTTGGACACTAAGGGGCAATTTAGCATGGCCAATCCATCTAACCTGCACATCTTTGGACACTAAGGGACAATTTAGCATGGCCAATCCACCTAACCTGCACATCTTTGGACACTAAGGGGCAATTTAGCATGGCCAATCCATCTAACCTGCACATCTTTGGACACTAAGGGACAATTTAGCATGGCCAATCCACCTAACCTACACATCTTTGGACACTAAGGAGCAATTTAGCATGGCCAATCCACCTAACCTGCACATCTTTGGACACTAAGGGACAATTTAGCATGGCCAATCCACCTAACCTGCACATCTTTGGATACTAAGGGGCAATTTAGCATGGCCAATCCATCTAACCTGCACATCTTTGGACACTAAGGGACAATTTAGCATGGCCAATCCACCTAACCTGCACATCTTTGGACACTCAGGGACAATTTAACATGGCCAACCGCCCTAACTTGCACATCTTTGGACACTAAGGGGCAATTTAGCATGGCAAATCCACCTCACCTACACATCTTTGGACACTAAGGGGAAATTTAGCATGGCCAATCCACCTAACCTGCACATCTTTGGACACTAAAGGGCAATTTAGCATGGCCAATCCACCTAACTCGCACATCTTTGGACTGTGGGAGGAAACGAGAGGGCCGGTATTATTAGGAATGTGGGAAGTATTAAAGCTAACGCCACAGACAGGACGGGGAGGGGAACTTGCCGGACCCCCCAGCCACAACCAGTGACCATTTCTCCGGACAGAGCCTCAGGATTGGGGGACCCATAGTGAGTGCATCCCTGGAACCCTCCAATCCCAATCACTTGGCATAAAGTGTGGGGGGGGTCTTCCTTTGCCCGGGCGGGTGGGGGGGCACTCGTTAGTGTTGGTCTCGTTGCCCGCTGCTGCTTACTTATCGGAGACTTGTACGTATGGCTCCTGGCACTGGTTCTGAGGCACGCATCGGAATCCTCCGTATACATTGGTGCACATCTGGTTTTCAGCGCACTGGTGCTGCCCCGTCTCACACTCGTTCACATCTGTATCGTCCAGAACACAAGAAAAACAGCATTCAGGTTCCAGAGATGAGGGGGTTGGTCGTGTGGAGAGAGATTGAACAGTTTAGGCCGATACTCTCTGGAATTTAGAAGAACGAGGGGGGATCAGATCGAGGTTTACAAGATGATAAAAGGTCTGGGATAAAGTAGACGTGGAGCGGATGCTTCCTCTTGTGGGACATTCTGGGACGAGAGGTCTTCGGATAAGGGGCAGCAAATTTAAAACAGAGTTGGGGGAGAAACTACTTCCCCCAAAGGGTTGTGAATCTGTGGAATTCGCTGCCCCCCAAAGTGCGGTGGGTGCCGGGACAGTGAGTACATTGAAGGAGGAGTTAGACAGATTTTTAATTGGGAATGGGGGTGAAGGGGAGAAGGCAGGAAAATGGGGATGAGACGCATATCAGCCATGACCGAATGGCGGAGCGGACTCGATGGGCCGAGTGGCCTCATTCTGCTCTGATATCTTATGAACTGACAATCAAACAGCAGCGGAAGGCCATTCGGCCCACTCCAGCCTGCTCTCCCATTCTGTATTTTTTTCTATTAATCAGTCGTGGGACACGGGCGTCGCTGGCTGGGCCCAGCATTTATTGCCCATCCCTAGTTGCCCCTTGGGGGGCGGTTGAGAGTCAACCACATTGCTGTGGCTCTGGAGTCACATGTAGGCCAGACCGGGGTAAGGACGGCAGATTTCCTTCCCTAAAGGGAACCAGATGGGTTTTTCCTGGCAACGGGTCATCAGTAGATTCTTAATCCCAGATATTTTTTCATTGAATTCAAATGATACCATCTGTCGTGGCGGGATTCGAACCCGGGTCCCCCAGAATGTTCGCTGAGTTTCTCGATTAAAAGTCGAGCGATAATACCACGAGGCCATTGCCTTCCCCGTAGTAAGATCCCGATTGATCTGATTGTGGCTTAAACTCCACTTTTCTGCGCCCCCACAACCCTCCCCGATAACCTTTGACCCCATCTTGTCAGTGAAGAATCTACCTCCCTCTGCCTTAACAAGTATTCGCTGACCCAGTCTCCACCGCTCTCTGGGGAAGAATTCCAAATATTCATGAACCTCAGAGAAAAGAATTCTCCTCATCCCCGTCTTATATGGGTGGCCTCTTACTTTTAACCCCTGGTTCTAGTCTCTCGCACAGGGGAAACACCCTCTCACCAACCACCGTATCAAAGCCCCCTGTATCTCTGTATTTAACCCCATGCTGTACCTGTCCTGGGAGTGTTTGATGGGGACAGTGTAGAGGGAGCTTTACTCTGTATCTAACCCCGTGCTGTACCTGTCCTGGGAGTGTTTGATGGGGGACAGTGTAGAGGGAGCTTTACTCTGTATCTAACCCCGTGCTGTGCCTGTCCTGGGAGTGTTTGATGGGGGACAGTGTAGAGGGAGCTTTACTCTGTATCTAACCCCGTTCTGTACCTGTCCTGGGAGTGTTTGATGGGGGACAGTGTGGAGGGAGCTTTACTCTGTATCTAACCCCATGCTGTACCTGTCCTGGGAGTGTTTGATGGGGGACAGTGTAGAGGGAGCTTTACTCTGTATCTAACCCCGTGCTGTGCCTGTCCTGGGAGTGTTTGATGGGGGACAGTGTAGAGGGAGCTATACTCTGTATCTAACCCCGTGCTGTACCTGTCCTGGGAGTGTTTGATGGGGGACAGTGTGGAGGGAGCTTTACTCTGTATCTAACCCCGTGCTGTACCTGTCCTGGGGGTGTTTGATGGGGACAGTGCAGAGGGAGCTTTACTCTGTATCTAACCCTGTGCTGTACCTGTCCTGGGAGTGTTTGATGGAGGACAGTGTAGAGGGAGCTTTACTCTGTATCTCACCCCGTGCTGTACCTGTCCTGGGGGTGTTTGATGGGGACAGTGCAGAGGGAGCTTCACTCTGTATCTAACCCTGTGCTGTACCTGTCCTGGGAGTGTTTGATGGAGGACAGTGTAGAGGGAGCTTTACTCTGTATCTCACCCCGTGCTGTACCTGTCCTGGGAGTGTTTGATGGGGGACAGTGTAGAGGAAGCTTTACTCTATATCTAACCCCGTGCTGGACCTGTCCTGGGAGTGTTTGATGGGGACGGTGTAGAGGGAGCTTTACTCTGTATCTAACCCCGTGCTGTATGTGTCCTGGGAGTGTTTGATGGGGGACAGTGTAGAGGGAGCTTTACTCTGTATCTAACCCTGTTCTGTACCTGTCCTGGGAGTGTTTGATGGGGGACAGTGTGGAGGGAGCTTTACTCTGTATCTAACCCCATGCTGTACCTGTCCTGGGAGTGTTTGATGGGGGACAGTGTAGAGGGAGCTTTACTCTGTATCTAACCCCATGCTGTACCTGTCCTGGGAGCGTTTGATGGGGGACAGTGTAGAGGGAGCTTTACTCTGTATCTAACCCCGTGCTGTGCCTGTCCTGGGAGTGTTTGATGGGGGACAGTGTAGAGGGAGCTTTACTCTGTATCTAACCCTGTGCTGCACCTGTCCTGGGAGTGTTTGATGGGGGACAGTGCAGAGGGAGCTTTACTCTGTATCTAACCCCGTGCTGTACCTGTCTTGGGAGTGTTTGATGGGGGACAGTGTAGAGGGAGCTTTACACTGTATCTAACCCCGTGCTGTACCTGTCCTGGGAGTGTTTGATGGGGGGGACAGTGTAGCGGGAGCTTTACTCTGTATCTAACCCCGTGCTGTATGTGTCCTGGGAGTGTTTGATGGGGGACAGTGTAGAGGGAGCTTTACTCTGTATCTAACCCCGTGCTGTACCTGTCCTGGGAGTGTTTGATGGGGACAGTGTAGAGAGAGCTTTACTCTGTATCTAACCCCGTGCTGTACCTGTCCTGGGAGTGTTTGATGGGGGACAGTGCAGAGGGAGCTTTACTCTGTATCTAACCCCGTGCTGTACCTGTCCTGGGAGTGTTTGATGCGGACAGTGTAGAGGGAACTTTACACTGTATCTAACCCTATGCTGTACCTGTCCTGGGAGTGGTCGACGCTGCTACAATGTGAACTATTTTACTGATACGTGTTGTCACAACTCAGCGCAGATCCGGTCGGAATCAGGCGGTGAGTGATAAAGGGGGACTGGTACCTTGGCAGATCCGGGTGCCCAGGAGTTGGTAGCCATCCGGGCAGACACAGGAGAAGCGGCCAGGTTCATTCACACACTCGTAGTGACACAAGTAGTTGGAGTAACTGCACTCGTCAATATCTGCATCAGAGAACAAGAGGTTAGAGCACCCGGAGGGAGGGAGACACCAATCACAGAATCCCGACAGTGCAGAAGGAGGCCATTCGGCCCATCGAGTCTGCACCGACCACAATCCCACCCAGGCCCTACCCCCGTAACCCGACACACTGACCCTGCTAATCCCCTGACACCAGGGTCAATTTAGCATGGCCAATCCACCTAACCCGCACATCTTTGGACACTAAGGGGCAATTTAGCATGGCCAATCCACCTAACCTACACATCTTTGGACACTAAGGGGCAATTTAGCATGGCCAATCCACCTAACCTACACATCTTTGGACACTAAGGGGCAATTTAGCATGGCCAATCCACCTAACCTACACATCTTTGGACACTAAGGGGCAATTTAGCATGGCCAATCCACCTAACCTACACATCTTTGGACACTAAGGGACAATTTAGCATGGCCAATCCACCTAACCTGTACATCTTTGGACACTAAGGGACAATTTAGCATGGCCAATCCCCCTAACCTGCACATCTTTGGACACTAAGGGACAATTTAGCATGGCCAATCCACCTAACCCGCACATCTTTGGACACTAAGGGGCAATTTAGCATGGCCAATCCCCCTAACCTGCACATCTTTGGACACTAAGGGGCAATTTAGCATGGCCAATCCACTTAACCTACACCAGAACATTAGAACTAGGAGCAGGAGTAGGCCACCTGGCCCCTCGAGCCTGCTCCGCCATTCAATAAGATCATGGCTGATCTTTTCATGGACTCAACTCCACTTACCCACCCGCTCACCATAACCCTTAATTCCCTTACTGTTCAAAAATCTATCTATCCTTGCCTTAAAAACATTCAATGAGGTAACCTCAACTGTTTCCCAACCTGCACATCTTTGGACACTAAGGGGCAATTTAGCATGGCCAATCCACCTAACCCGCACATCTTTGGACACTAAGGGGCAATTTAGCATGGCCAATCCACCTAACCTGCACATCTTTGGACACTAAGGGGCAATTTAGCATGGCCAATCCACCTAACCTGCACATCTTTGGACACTAAGGGGCAATTTAGCATGGCCAATCCACCTAACCTGCACATCTTTGGACACTAAGGGGCAATTTAGCATGGCCAATCCACCTAACCTGCACATCTTTGGACACTAAGGGGCAATTTAGCATGGCCAATCCACCTAACCTGCACATCTTTGGACACTAAGGGACAATTTAGCATGGCCAATCCACCTAACCTGCACATCTTTGGACACTAAGGGGCAATTTAGCATGGCCAATCCACCTAACCTGCACATCTTTGGACACTAAGGGGCAATTTAGCATGGCCAATCCACTTAACCTACACCAGAACATTAGAACTAGGAGCAGGAGTAGGCCACCTGGCCCCTCGAGCCTGCTCCGCCATTCAATAAGATCATGGCTGATCTTTTCATGGACTCAACTCCACTTACCCACCCGCTCACCATAACCCTTAATTCCCTTACTGTTCAAAAATCTATCTATCCTTGCCTTAAAAACATTCAATGAGGTAACCTCAACTGTTTCCCAACCTGCACATCTTTGGACACTAAGGGGCAATTTAGCATGGCCAATCCACCTAACCCGCACATCTTTGGACACTAAGGGGCAATTTAGCATGGCCAATCCACCTAACCTGCACATCTTTGGACACTAAGGGGCAATTTAGCATGGCCAATCCACCTAACCTGCACATCTTTGGACACTAAGGGGCAATTTAGCACGGCCAATCCACCTAACCTGCACATTTTTCGCACTGCGGGAGGAAACTAGAGCAGCCGGAGGAAACCCACGCAGACACGGGGAGAACGTGCAGACTCCGCACAGACTGTGACCCGAGCCGGGAATCGAACCTGGGTCCCTGGCGCTGTGAGGCAGCAGTGCTAACCACTGTGCCGCCCCTTTTACTTTTCACTGGATACATGTGACAATAATGAATCCAATCCTCCATGGGGGTGGCACAGTGGGTTAGCACTGCTGCCTCACAGTGCCAGGGACCCGGGTTCGAATCCCGGCTTGGGTCACTGTCTGTGTGGAGTTTGCACATTCTCCCCGTGTCTGCGTGGGTTTCCTCCGGGTGCTCCGGTTTCCTCCCACATTCCAAAGATGTGCGGGTTAGGTGGATTGGCCGTGCTAAATTGCCCCTTAGTGTCAGGGGGGACTAGCTCGGGTAAACACATGGCGTTGCGGGGATAGGGCGTGGGTGGGAATGTGGTCGGTGCAGGCTCGATGGGCTGAATGGTCTCCTCCTGCACTGTCAGATTCTATGATTCTATGAAAACCCCAGATCTGACATTAGTTCCAATCTCCGACCCGCGGCAGTCAAGCAGCCGACCTTCGACCTCTCACCCTTGTTAACCCCCGCCCCCAGTCTCTTACCTTGACAGGTGAGCCCGTCTCCACTCAGTTCGTAACCCTGTTCACAGCGACACAGGAACGATCCGTAAGTGTTGAAGCATCGCTGTTCACACGGCACTCCCATCTCACACTCATTCACATCTGGAAGGCAATGCAACCTCGGGTTAATTAACCCCTCCGCAACTCATTAACCCACAAACTTAAATCTAACCTCCACGTCAACCAGTCACCGGGGTTTATTACTGGACGGAGCGAGAGGATACAGAGGATTTCCTCACCCTGAAATCCAATCGGAGAATTCAGGAGAAACCTCTTTACCCCATGGGGAGAATGTGGGACTCGCTCCCACGGGGAGTGGGGAGAATGTGGGACTCGCTCCCACGGGGAGTGGGGAGAATGTGGGACTCGCTCCCACGGGGAGTGGGGGAGAATGTGGGACTCGCTCCCACGGGGAGTGGGGGAGAATGTGGGACTCGCTCCCACGGGGGAGTGGGGGAGAATGTGGGACTCGCTCCCACGGGGAGTGGGGGAGAATGTGGGACTCGCTCCCACGGGGAGTGGGGAGAATGTGGGACTCGCTCCCACGGGGAGTGGGGAGAATGTGGGACTCGCTCCCACGGGGAGTGGGGGAGAATGTGGGACTCGCTCCCATGGGGAGTGGGGGAGAATGTGGGACTCACTCCCACGGGGAATGGGGGAGAATGTGGGACTCGCTCCCACGGGGGGAGTGGGGGAGAATGTGGGACTCGCTCCCACGGGGGAGTGGGGGAGAATGTGGGACTCGCTCCCACGGGGAGTGGGGGAGAATGTGGGACTCGCTCCCACGGGGGAGTGGGGGAGAATGTGGGACTCGCTCCCACGGGGAGTGGGGGAGAATGTGGGACTCACTCCCACGGGGAATGGGGGAGAATGTGGGACTCGCTCCCACGGGGAGTGGGGGAGAATGTGGGACTCGCTTCCACGGGGTGTGGGGGAGAATGTGGGACTCGCTCCCACAGGGGGAGTGGGGAGAATGTGGGACTCGCTCCCACGGGGGGAGTGGGGAGAATGTGGGACTCGCTCCCACAGGGAGTGGGGAGAATGTGGGACTTGCTCCCACAGGGAGTGGGGGAGAATGTGGGACTCGCTCCCACGGGGTATGGGGGAGAATGTGGGACTCGCTCCCACGGGGAGTGGGGGAGGTGAATAATGTCGATACATTTAAGGGGGAGGGGGAAACTAGACAAGTATATGGGGGAAAGCGGAATGGAGGTAGATTTCATTGGGGGAAAAATGGGAGGAGGCAGGGAGGGGCTGACATGGACCGGTTGGGCCGAAGGGTTTGTTCTCTGCCGGATATTCTGTTGTAATCGAGGGGAAAAAGGGGACAAATCTTCAAATCAGAACCTGGAGGTAGGGGAGAAAGAGAGAGATTGGAGACGGAGGCAGCCGAGGCGATGGACTTACCCACACAGGAGCGGTTATCTGCCCCCAGGGTGAAGCCAGGCTCACACTGACAGGTGAAGGACCCCGGGGAGTTCACACAGCGGTGCTGACAGTATCTGAAGCGACACTCATTGATATCTGAAAGGCAAAGAGAGAGAGAGAGAGGGGGGCTGAGATGGAGACATTCGAGAGTTGTTCGAGGCCTGTGTCCTTTCTGCTCCCCTCCACCCCCCTCAGGACTTTCCTTTGGCAGTTTATAACTCTGACCTTTCACCTCTGACTTCCCTGACCCCTGACCCCATCACGGGAGAAACACATTGACCCCACCTGGAAACTGGGCCTTCCTGAGGCGCCACGCTGCCCGAAGTAGGCCCCAAGATGGCCGACACCCATTCCTGCCAAGGGGTTTAACCAGGTTTAACCAACCCCGATAGTGGGGACCCCTGTGCCCTCCTCACTCCGAGACCCTCCCCATGGAGCAGTGCCACATTGGCAGTTTTTAATGAAGAGGATTTGCAGCACTTTCGCCCTGGCCACTAATTCCCCAACACAAGAGATAGGAGCAGGAGGAGGCCATTCAGCCCCTCGAGCCTGCGCCGTCAGTCAGTAAGATCCTGGCTGATCTGACAGTCACCTCAATCCCACATTCCCATCTGCCCCCTCGTAACCCTTACATTGTCGAGCGAAAATCACTCTAACTCAGCCCCGAATATATTCACTGAGTCTTTAAAGTTTATTTATTAGTGTCACAAGTAGGCTTACATTAACACCGCAATGAAGTTACTGTGAAAATCCCCTAGTCGCCACACTCCGGCGCCTGTTCGGGTAACACTGAGGGAGAATTTAGCATCTAACCTACACATCTTTGTACACTAAGGGGGACTAGCTAGGGTAAACACATGGCGTTACGGGGATAGGGCGTGGGTGGGAGTGTGGTCGGTGCTGACTCGATGGGCTGAATGGCCTCCATGCAATTTAGCATGGTCAATCCACCTAACCTACACATCTTTGTACACTGAGGGGCAATTTAGCATGGCCAATCTTCCCAACCTACATATCTTTGGACACTAAGGGGCAATTTAGCATGGCCAATCTTCCCAACCTACATATCTTTGGACACTAAGGGGCAATTTAGCATGGCCAATCCACCTAACCTACACATCTTTGGACATTAAGGGGCAATTTAGCATGGCCAATCCACCTAACCTACACATCTTTGGACATTAAGGGGCAATTTAGCATGGCCAATCCACCTAACCTACACATCTTTGGACACTAAGGGGCAATTTAGCATGGCCAATCCACCTAACCTGCACATCTTTGGACACTAAGGGACAATTTACCATGGCCAGTCCACCCAACCTGCACATCTTTGGACACTAAGGGGCAATTTAGCATGGCCAATCCACCTAACCTACACATCTTTGGACACTAAGGGGCAATTTAGCATGGCCAGTCCACCCAACCTGCACATCTTTGGACACTGAGGGACAATTTAGCATGGCCAATCCTCCCAACCTACACATCTTTGGACACTAAGGGGCAATTTAGCATGGCCAATCCACCTAACCCGCACATCTTTGGACACTAAGGGGCAATTTAGCATGGCCAATCCACCTAACCTGCACATCTTTGGACACTAAGGATCAATTTAGCATGGCCAATCCATCTAACCAGCACCTCTTTGGACTGCGCAGGGAACCGGAGCACCCGGAGGAAACCCACACAGACACGGGGAGAACGTGCAGACTCCGCACAGACAGTGACCCAAGCCGGGAATTGTGAGGCAGCAGTGCTAACCACTATGCCACCGTGCCGCCCTCAGCCCCCAGTGCTCTCCATGGGAGAGAATCCCACAGACGGACCCCCCTCTGAGAGAAGAAATTCCTCCTCATCTCTGTCTTCAATGGGAGACGCCCTTATCCTGAAACTGTGCCCCCCCCCCTTTGTTCTAGATTCCCCCCACGAGAGGGGGAAACATCCTCTCAGCAGCCACCCTGTCAAAGCCCCCCTCAGAATCGGATAGGTTTCAATAAGATCCTCTCTCACTCAATCGGTCCAGGCCCCAACCTATCCAAACCTCTCCTCGTAAATCCAACACCCTTCATCCCAGGATTTAGCCCGGTTAAACTTTTTGGAACTGCCTCCAATGGGAGTCTCCCTCCTTAAGTAACGGGACCAAAACTGTACACAGTACTCCCGATACAGTCTCCCCAATGCCCTGTACACGCACCTCATGAAGGAGCAGCACCCCGAAAGCTCGTGATTCCAAAATAAACCTGTTGGACTTTAACCTGGTGTTGTGAGACTTCTTACTGTTTGGTTCTAGCAAGACTTCCAGACTTTCCTGCTCCATTCCCCCTGGGAATAAAGGACAACATTCCATTTGCTCTCCTAATCCCCTGCTGTACCTGCAGGCTGACATTTTGGGATTGATGTACAAGGACGCCCAGATCCCTCTGTACCGCGGCATTCTGCGGTCTCTCCACATTGGAATAACCTTCTGTTCTCCTGCCGAAGTGGACACCCTCACATGTTCCCACACGGTGCCTGCGCGTCACTTACCAATGCACTCAGTCCCCACCAGCTGATATCCCTCTGGGCACTTGCAGTTGTATCCGCCTTCAGTATTGACACACTCCTGACTCGGTTGACAGCTGTGGATGTCGAGCTCACACTCATCAACATCTGTGAGAGTGAATCCGGGGAGGTCAGTCAGTCAGACAGGATACAGCGTGGAGGGAGAGCACAGCTACTCCTGCCAGCCACCCCCCTCCTCCACTCCTCTGTCTCCGTCTCTCCCCCTCTCTCTCTCTCTCTGTCTCTCCCTCGTGCTCTCTCTCCCTCGTACTCTCTCTCTCTCACACTCTCCGTCTCTCTCTCACTCTCTCCATCTCTCTCTCTCACTCTCACTCTCCGTCTCTCCCTCTCTCTCACTCTCCGTCTCTCCCTCTCTCTCACTCTCCGTCTCTCCCTCTCTCTCACTCTCCGTCTCTCCCTCTCTCTCACTCTCCGTCTCTCCCTCTCTCTCACTCTCCGTCTCTCCCTCTCTCTCACTCTCCGTCTCTCTCTCTCTCTCACTCTCCGTCTCTCTCTCTCTCTCACTCTCCGTCTCTCTCTCTCACTCTCCGTCTCTCTCTCTCACTCTCCGTCTCTCTCTCTCACTCTCCGTCTCTCTCTGTCTCTCTCTCTCACTCTCACTCTCCATCTCTCTCTCTCTCCCTCCATCTCTCTCTCTCCCCCTCCATCTCTCTCTCCGTCTCACAGTGCGGCACTCCCTCAGCACTGACCCTCCCACAGTGCGGCGCTCCCTCAGCACTGACCCTCCCACAGTGCGGCACTCCCTCAGCACTGACCCTCCCACAGTGCGGCGCTCCCTCAGCACTGACCCTCCCACAGTGCGGCACTCCCTCAGCACTGACCCTCCCACAGTGCGGCGCTCCCTCAGCACTGACCCTCCCACAGTGCGGCACTCCCTCAGCACTGACCCTCCCACAGTGCGGCGCTCCCTCAGCACTGACCCTCCCACAGTGCGGCACTCCCTCAGCACTGACCCTCCCACAGTGCGGCACTCCCTCAGCACTGACCCTCCCACAGTGCGGCGCTCCCTCAGCACTGACATTGGGAGTGTTGGCCTGGATTATGGGCACAGACTATGGGATGACTGGGTGACAGCACTGACCCATGTGACTGACCCGACCTCCAGCTCCCATTTCAAAGGTTGAGAGGTGGATCAAAAGAGCAGTTTGTCACGGTTAACGGATTCTCTCGGGGTCCACAGACAAAAAACACTTCCCCTGGCTGTAGGCGTGGTGTCCAGAACAAGTGGGTAAAATGTGGCCCGGGGAAATTAGGAAACTCTTCCTCACACGGGCGCAGGAATCCGGAACCTTCTCCCTCACCCACAATGACGGGGAGCCAATTGAAATTTCCAATGGGTGTTTCATAGGTTTTTCATGGGTAAAGGGGTTAAAGGTTATGGAACTAAAGGGGATAGATCACCTCACAGTGCAGAAGGAGGCCATTTGGCCCATCGAGTCTGCACTGACTCTCCGAGTATCCCACCCTTTCCTCACTAATCTCTCTAATCAAAGGGGCAATTTAGCATGGCCAATCCCCCTAACCTGCACATCTTTGGACACTAAGGGGCAACTTAGCATGGCCAATCCACCTAACCCGCACATCTTTGGACACTAAGGGGCA